>NW_019154112.1:15163548-15269536 GCF_002288905.1 Enhydra lutris kenyoni | reverse complement strand
AAACAATTAAAAAAAGAAAACCAATAAAGAAAAAATATAAAAAGGAAAAAAATATATATATATATTAGATAAACTAGTTAAAAAACGTTAAATAAGAAAAGGGTAAAAGTTAAAAAAAATTTAGCAGAAGAAGAGAAAAAAAAATTGAAAAAGAAAAAATTAAATTAACTGCAAGGCTAAAGAATCCTGGGGAGAAAGCCATGAGTTCCGTGCTTTGCTTTCTCCTCCTTTGGAATTCCGCTGCTCTCCTTGGTATTGCAACTGCACTCCTTGGTAGGTGAATTGGTCCTGGCTGGGTTTCTTGCTGATCTTCTGGGGGAGGGGCCTGTTGTAGTGATTCTCAAGTGTCTTTGCCCTGGGCGGAGTTGCATCGCCCTTACCAGGGGCCAGGCTGAGTAATCCGCTCGGGTTTGCTTTCAGGAGCTTTTGTTCCCTGAGCGCTTTCTGTAGAGTTCTGGAGGACGGGAATGAAGATGGCGGCCTCCCGGTCTCTGGCCCGGAGGAGCCGAGAGCCCGGGGCCCCACTCCTCAGTGCGCCGTCAGAGAACAGCGCCGATTTACTCCCGTCACCCTGCCTCCGGCCGCGCTCCGAGCTGACCGAGCCTGCGACTGGTTCAAGGTAACCCCGAGCTTAGAGCTCACTCCTCGGCTCTGTCTCTGTAGCCGTTTTCCCCGTTCTGATACCTGTAAGCTCTGCGACACTCAGACACCCCCGATCCTTCTGTGACCCTGTGGGATCTGAGGCCACGCTGACCCTGTGTGGGCTTCACCCCGGTTAAGCCTCTGGAGCGATGTCCCTCAGCGGAACAGACTTTGAAAAGTCCCGATTTTGTGCTCAGTTGCTCCGCCGCTTGCCGGGAGCCGGCCCCTCCCCCCGCGGTCTATCTTCCCGTCACTTTGGATTCACTTCTCCGCCCGTCCTACCTTTCAGAAAGTGGTTGATTTTCTGTTTCTAGAGTTGCTGTTCTTCTTCTCTTCGGTCTCCCGTTGGATTTGTAGGTGTTTGCAATCTTTAGATAAGCTATCTAGCTGATCTCCCACTACCTGAAGTAGTCTCAGCCTGCTACTTCTCCGCCATCTTGACTCTTCTCTAAAAGCCGGGAAGGTTCTTTTACTTTATTTGTAGTACTCATGACCTAGTAAAATTATGATGTTAGCACTGTGCCCCATCCAGGGTTAACTACCCTGATATTTTCTAAGGATATCAAGCCTTTTTTTATATCTTTGGAAACAGGTTCTTGGTCAGATACCCTTATAAAGTATATCCAGTAAACTTTCCAGATGCTATGATCATGGAATTTAATACATCATTCTCTTAGTAAGCTTCCCCAATCATTTTCTGCTTAGACTTTCACAGAATGTAGCAACTTAAAAAGAAGGAAAGAAAGAAAAAGAAAAGAAAAAAAAAGATTAATTAGTAAAAAAATCTTGTAAGAGCAAGATCATAAATTCTGAGTGACCATTTTCTTATCGTGTATTATGATCAATTTCTCTGCTACAACAGTCTTCTATAATTCTGTTTTCAACTCTCCTTCTCAGGAACAAAGCCTAGGAGAAATGCAGAGGAGAGTAGAAGAAGTTTAATAAACCTTTATCTGATTAGTGTGCTGAAGCAGCATGATTCTGTGGAAAGAGCTCAAGCATTTGGAATCAGATATACCTGTCTGTGAATCCTAACTCAGGTCAGTTCCTTAAATTTGTTTTCAATTGTAAGCTTCTGAATGGTATTGCAAACCAGCCTCATCATGCAAACATGCATGCATACATTGAGGTCAAATTTATGGAAAGGATACTGGAGTATATCAAATAACTTAGAAAATATTGATCAGTAAAGATTCAAGAAGTAAGGCAGATGGAACTTATGAACGTTTATTTATCCACCTGACAACTGAGCTAACTTAGATTATACTTCTTCTTTCAGTGTCTCCCGGATTGTTGAACAAGTGGACATATTTGATTCTACTTATATGTGCACTTATCTATTCATGCATAGTTAGGTGTGTGTGTAATGCAGAAGTTAGATGTGTGTAATCAGAAATGTGTAATAGAAAACGGCTTCTTTTTTCTTGTAAAGCATATTAGTGTTTTATTAAAGCCAGTGAATATGGAAAATCATCTAAAGAATCATGAAACAAATATAAACCTGTGAGAGAAAGAGGGAGAGAGAAAAGAAAAGTTAGCATCTTCAAGTTCTGGATACACTGCACTGTTTCAGATAATTGTAATAATCAAAGAGTGGACTGTATTGGCCTGCAAAAGGGGTTCTTTTACAAAGAAGTATATAGTCCATGGAAATTCTCTAAAAGAAATCCACTACATATAACTTATTAGCTGCACATCAAACACATGTCTTTTTGTGTGTATGAAGTTCAAAAAGGACTCAAGTTTAACGTGTTCTGACTATTGCAACTGTTTTAGATTATTTCAGAAATGACTACCAGTTTGTTCCTGCCTCTTTGTATCTATATCCCTATACAACATGAAGTTGACTCTCTTTTCGTTAAAAGGTAGAGTGTGATTCTCTACCACTTGAATAGAAATTAGCTTTCGATTTGATTTTTCCAACTGCAAATAGCAAATATGATACATACCAGGACTTGCAATGTTGTTTTGTGCTGGTATAACCTTAACTTGATGATGGACTCTCTTCTCAAGTCTGAGCTAGGAGGAAGAGAGAGGGCTCTTAAGTCTTCTCAGATATCCCAGCCTCCAACTCCCACAGACATGATTGAGGTACCCTCACTATTCAGCCTCAGCTGACTTGGATCCGGGTTGAGGAAACACCAAAGCCTACAGATCAGGAGAGAATAATAAATGTTTGTCTTTTAAATTTCTTGGTATTAGAGTATTTTTTTAAATGTAGTATATGTTGACTGATACAGAAGTTGGAAGTGGGATGTTGTGTAATAAGAAATGTCTTAAAAAGTTTGGAAAAGGTAATTGGCAAAAGCTTGAAAAGCAATGAAGAAACCTTAAAACCTGAAAAATGGTACAAAATCTGTCAGTAGATGGAAAATTAGTAAGGAAGCTTCTATAGCAGGCTAAAAGTAGTGTCTCAGATTGTGTAATGGTGAAACAACTAGAAAATCATCTCTGTTAATAATATGGATGATGGAAAATCATATCTAATAGGCCTATGGATTTGGGTATGGCTATTTCTAGGTATAAAATTGAAATTTTCAATTGTCTTCTGTTTGACATTTATAATAAGGTATAAGAAGAGAGAGATGAACTAAAGAATACCATTTGCAAGCTGCCTTTAGAGAATATATAGAGGATCCAGAATTTACCTGCTCAGAGAGTAAAACCCTTTTACATCTTTGTTCTTTTGAAAACAAAATATTCTTAAAGAATTGTAAGATAAAGATCAAATCAAAAGAACGGCTCTAGGTCCCTTTTCAAGTATCTTTGAAAGACTTAAAGGGGTAAGTTGTAGACCTTTTAAGCTAGACAAAAGAGCTTTCAGGATTAAGGGTTGTCTCATAGCAATCTGGTATATGAATTGATACATATATTAATAAATATATATATATGTATATATATATACATATACATATATAAATCATTTGGAGAAAACAAAAAAGAAAGATGTGAGATAAGATAGATGATAGAAAGACAATAGATAGAGCTATAAAAATTTTTACTTTAAAAGGGAGAAAACTAAAATGGAAAAAGGATGATCACTAAATCTTAGGATAATGCTAGAGCAAGTTATTAAATACAGACTATATCCCAGGTATCTTTTAAAACATTAAAAAAAAATAGCCTAAAGCTTTAAAGTTTAAGGTAACCATTTCAGTTAGTTCACCATTTTGTGGGATATAGATTTAGGGAGGGTCTGACTGGAAGTTCTCACTTAGAGTCTCTCATGCAATTAAAGCCAGATGTTGACTGTGATAAAAGCTCAACCTGTTTGTGCAATCAAGATAGCTCTCACTCTTGCCATTTACAGTGGTTTTCAACTGTAAGTTCAGCTGGAACTGTCTACTGAAACACATACATATGGCTTATTCAGCATGGAGATCTCAGGATTATCAGTCATGTTACAGAGATTTGGTATTTCAAAATGGAATGTTCTGAAAGAAATGGGGAGAAGACAAGTGACATTTTATGACCTATTTTCAGCATATATTACTTCAGCCATCATAGTGTGAGTTTTGTGGTCTGGCTTGCTAATCATGATCAGGTTTAAAAAAATCCAGATCAAGGATACTATTCTTGTGTATCCCATGGAAGCAGTTGGTCATATATATAGGAGTGTATTCTGCAATTCTATTTTGCACTGGTGAACATTGACCTAATCTTTATACAAATATCACGCCTTATTTAATACAGTCTTATTAAAGCTAATTTTTCCTAAAATCAGAAAATGTAAGGTATCTTTGTTCTTTTTTTATTTTTATTTTGTTTTGTGTGTGTGTGTGTGTGCGCACGCGCACGTGCTTTTTGTTCTTTTTTTGTTCTTTATTTTGTTTTTAAACAATGTTTTGGTATTCTAAATATTTTGCATTTCTGTATGGATATTTGAATCTCTTGTCATTTTCTGCAAGAAAAGCCTGATTCTGGGGTGCCTGGATGGCTCAGTCAGTTAAACAGCTTCCTTTGGCTCAGGTCATGATCCCAGAGTCCTGGGATTGAGCCCCACATCTGGCTCCTTGCTTACTAGGGAGCCTGCTTCTCCTTCTCCCTCTCCCTCTCTCTGCTACTTTGTCTGTTCCTGCTTTCTCTCTTTCAATCTGTGTCAAATAAATAAATAAATAAATAAATAAATAAATAAATAAATGCCTGCTTCCATTTTGTTTGAAATTGTGTTGAATCCATAGATCAACTTTCAGAGATCTGAGTTTTTAACAATATTGACTCCTAACCAATGAATACAATATCTCTCCATTTTAGATCTTCTTAAAATTTGTCTCAGCATTAGTCTGTATATTTCAATGTACAGATAGTGTATGTGGTTTGTCAGATATGTGCTGTAGTATTTCATATTTTTGATGCTTTCTAAATATTTTAATTTCTGATTACCTAATGCTAGCACATAGAAATATAATTGAATTTTTATATTGACCTAGTTGACTATAATTTTGCTAAATTTGCTAAATGTGAATTTATTAGTTTTAATGACTTTTTTTGAAGATTTTGTAAAATATTTTAGTATATATTATCTCCACAGAGACAGTTTTAACTCTTCCTTCTAATCTAGATGTTTTTACTTCTTTTCCTTGACCTGGATGTCAAATGTTAAACCAATTTTTCATTTTATGAATGAACTCCACTTCATTGCAACTTATTATCCTTTTTATATGTGGCTAGATTCAATTTGTTAGAATTTGTTGAAAAATTTACATCTATGTTCATAACGGATATTGACCTGTAGTTTGCTTTTTTTGTAATGCCATTGTTTTATTTTGGTATTAGTATAGGTAATTCTGGTCTTAGAGAACGAGTGGGGAAGTATTTTCTTCTCATTAGATTTCTGAAAGTGTTTGTGTTTATCCTTATGTATTTGATTGTATTTACCCATGAAACCATCTGGCCCTGAAGTTTTGTTAGTTAGCTTTAGTAATTTTTATCTTTTGAGGGATTGGTTTATTTTATCTAAATTGTTGAATTTATTGGTATAAACCAGTATATGATATTCTTTTAATATCCTATACTCTTAGAATATTTAGTGAAGTCACCTCTTTTATTCCTACACTTGGTTATCTGTGTATTCTTCATCTTTTCTTGATCACTCTATCTAGAAGTTTGTCAGTTTTATTGTTCTCTATAAACTGTGTTCTTGTTTCATTGATAACAGTATTCTGACAGGTGTGAGATGATATCTTATTGTGGTTTTGACTTACATTTCTCTGATGATAAATGATACGGAGCATCTTTTCATGTACATTTTGGCCACCTATATGTCTTTGCAAAAATGTCTATTCAGGTCTTCTCATTTTTAATCAAATTATTTGTTTTCTTTTCTTTTCTGCTTACTTAATTTCTATTGTCATCTTTTTTTTTCTTCTTCCTAGTTTCATAGTTTTAAATGTTTCATTGTGTTCTAACTTGAATTGTTTCTAGTGAGAAATCAGCTGTCATTTTGCCTTTGTTTTGCTGAATATATTATATTTTGCCCATTCTGGCTGCTTTGAAAAGTTTTTCTTTTATCACCAATTTTAAGCAATCTGATAGTTACATGCCATGATGTAATTTTTGTCTTTTTGTGTGTGTGTGTGTGTGTGTGTGTGTGTGTTTGGAATTCAGTGAGATTCTTGGATTTGTGGGTTTGTACTTTTCATAAAGGTTTCAAGACTGCAGACATTCCTTCAAGTTTTTCCTACCCCTTCATTCCTCTTCTGTTTTGTTGACTCCACTTGCATGTAAATAAGACGTCTTGAAGTTTCCTTATATCACTGATACTTTGTTCCATTTTCCTACCATCTTTTTTCTTTCTGGTTTTATTTTGCATATTTTCCATCACTACTCTTTCCTGTTGCCTTGTCTAATGTTCTGTTAATCACATCCAGTGTATTTTTTTAATCTTATGTGTTATAGTTTTAATCTCTTAGAAGTTCAATTTTAGTCTGTTTCTATATTTACAATATTCTACAGTCTACTCAGTTTCAATCTTCTAGCTTTTTGAACATTTGGAACAGTTGTAATATTTTAAAAATATTTTAAATATTTTCACTTCAGGGTTAATATTGATTTTTTTTCTACTCATTATGGGTCTTGTTGTCTTTAATGCTCAGAACACTTATATGATTTTTTAATATAATTTAATTTTCTAAAAATCAAACAGCAATCTATTAAAGTATATTTTTCTATAGCAATGACTTCTGAAGTCTTTTTCCTCTATAGCAAAATCGTATGTTCAGTTTCCTTTTTTAAGGATGTAGTTAATCTAATTAAAGTGTATTGATTATTTTTACACTATAATTATTGTTATTGTTATTAATTGAAATTTAATGTAGTAATGTTTTATTTTGATGAAATATAGTAGAAAATTAATATTTAATTTTAAAATATTTCTATCCTCAAATTGCATCTTTTGTCTTTACAATAGAATTTGGGGTCAGATAATAAGCAGTTATAAAGAAACAAGCCAATTCCCTGATGAAAATTTGATTTTTACCTCCAAAATCAATCAGAAATAGTAAAGACTTCTGTTCATGTGCTTTTTGATGTTCATAATTGTCACTTCAGTCATTATTGATTTGATTGACAAGATTAATGTTCAGTCAAGTCTGACTATTATCACAGATAGCATCCAAGAATCTCAGGATCATGATATGTTTAAATATCATCTAGACCTATTATCAACACATATGTTGGTTCTATGCTGTATGCATTATATAGATTAGTTTAAATTCTTGGGAGGAAATAATAAACTTTCCTGCTGTCATTTTTTTTTTTTTTAATTTTACATGCTCTAACAGATGAACTACCCGATTTCCTTGACCAAGGCCATTTTTTTTCTTTTCTTGGAAAATTTTAGACTTGCTAAGAATATATATTAAAGATAATTTTTGTCATCATTATTTCATTAAAATTTCCTGTACTAAAAATAATTTATGGCTTCCTGATGTATATCAGTATGTTTCCTAAAATTCTGGAAGGCATAGATGAATGGGATACTGTTCCTAAATTAAATTCCTATGTATAATTTAAATTTCTTCATTTGTTTTAGCTTTTCTTGTGTCTGGTCCTTGCTCAAAAGATCACAGATTTCATTAATTTTATGACCTTTAAACTATAAACAGTCCCCAATTTAAGATAGTTTGACTTGAATTTTGATATTTTCCTGGGATAGCAATATGTGGGAGGATACTCTCTTGTGATGCTGGGCAGTGTCACTGTACTGTAGCTCCCAGCCAACCATATGGTAAGGATAAACAACTGATATCCTTAAAACCATTCTGTATCCATACAATCATGCTGTGTTTCACTTTCAATATGCCGTACAATAAATTACATGAGATAGTCAACATTTTATTATAAAATAGGCTTTGTGTTAGATGATTTTGCCCAACTGGAAGCTAATGTGTTTTGAACATATTTAAGGTAGATTATGCTAAGCTATGATGTTTGGTGGGTTAGGTATAATAAATGAATTTTTGGTTCATGATATATTTTCAACTTAAAATTGGTTTATCAGAATGTAACCCCACTGTAAATTGAGAATGATCTGTACTCTTTTAACTGCATGTCTCATGGCTCATTCTCTCTATTTTCCAGAGAGAAAATATACTCATGGTGTTCTGCTTTTCTTTTATTTAGATAATTTCTGCATAGGCTTTTTTTGCTGTTGTTTTTCCTTTTAGTTGAATTTGTTTCTCTAGAACAGTAGTTCAAAATGTAATTCAAAGATTCCAGTAGTCCTCAAAACTCTTTCTATAGGTCTCCAACAGCAAACTACTTTTGTGTTCACAGTGACTCTTGAACAGCACAAGGGTTAAGGGCACTGATCCCCTTGCAGTTCAAAATCTGTATATAACTTTTGACTCCCCAAAAGCTTTACTAATAGTCTACTGTTTACCAGAAGCCTTCCTGATAACATAAGCAGTCAACTAACACATATTGTGCATGTTATATGTAGTGTATATTGTATCCTTACAATAAAGCAAGCTAGAGAAAATAAAATATTAAGAAAATCATAAAGGAGGGGATCCTGGGTGGCTCAGTTGGTTAAGCATCTGCCTTCAGTTCAGGTCATGGTCCTGGGGTCCTGGGACTGAGCCCTGTGTCAGACTCCCTGTCTACCTTCTCTTTGAGGAGCCTGGTTCTCCCTTTCCCTGTCCCCCCATTCTCTCTCTTGCTCTCTCTCTCTAATAAATAAATGAAGTCTTAAAAAAATTATAAAGGTAAAAAATACATTTACAGCAGTATGCTGTATTTTTTATTGAAAAAAAATCTGTGTAAGTGGATAAAGACAGTTCAGACATATGTTATTCCAAGATCAACTGTATTTGTCTTTTTGTTTCAATTTTTCACTATGTAGGGTGTGATGTTGCAACAGATTGTATACTCTATCAGATATGAGAATCCAGTTTTCTTTTATTAAGTCACATGCTAAAGAATTATGAGAAAATGTAAAACAATGAGAAAATGTAAAAACAATTCTACTATCCCTGTAATATTTTTATTTGTTTGGAAAATAGAACTATTTTTCATAAAGATTCTGTTATTTATGTGAACAGATAATGGATTGATTGTTCTTCTAAAATGAATTTATGAATATTTTTAAAAATTCTATTTTCACTTCTAGTATGGTAAATACATATCTACCTAGATGTAGATCTAGGACTATATTAGAACTGGTTTGCACAGGCTTGTGAGAATTGATTTTGCACATTTCTTTCCAATTGTCTTTTCAGCGATACCACATTGGTAGCTTGAAATTGAACATGATAGAAGTATTAATACCATGGAAATCAACAAATGCTGCAAATCAGGGTTTGCTCACACAATCCACTTCCCATGCCTGAAAGTCTGTTATTAAATATTTATCATATCACTGGAAAAAACCCACATGATCAAAGGATTTAGGGGTTCTTAAGACCAAAAAGTTTGGAAACCATGGTTCCATTGAACCCTTTAATAAATTGCTACCTAAAATCAGTTTGGAAAAAAAAATGTTTTAGTAAAAAAAATTCCAACTTCCAAACCTCTTTAACAATGTTGTAAAAGTTTATAGAGTACAAACATGCACTGTTCCTGATTGTGCTTCAATTTCTTTATATAGGATTGATCAGATACTGGGGAAATTTGACAGTTAAAACTGTGGCTCTTTCAATAAATGTTTTAGGTCCTTAATTCTTGATAGAACAAAAAAACAAAAACCATAAAACTATTAAGATATCATTTTTTTTAAAGGAAGACTATCTTATTTAACCTTTTCAAGGAATATAGAGATTGTATTTTGTTTGTTCCAATACAATGGTATACTCTCAGTGCATTATGTTAGTTTGGCAGAATGCTCCACTAGAAATTAGAGAACTGTAAGTCTTAGTTGTGGTCCCATTGCCTACTGGAAATTTGAACTATTTGATGTTTAGTAGTTAATTGCTCTTGTCCAATTTATATTCACTGGTTGAAAGGTAGGATAATTATATCAGTACTGTCCAAATTATAGAGCTATTTTAAACGTCAAATGAGAAGACTAACATTAAAATACTCTCTATATAGAACAGCTCTCAGCAGATATAAAATAAACACGCATATATATAATAATATTATAGAAACATAATGGAAAAATAGAAATTATGTAAATGTACTTTTAAAGATCTATGAAAACAGTACTATTTATAGCTGTTCATTACTACATGTAAGGTCACTTTTTATTAACATAAAATTAATAGTATATTCAGCATGAAACACCTCTTTTTCCTTTGCAAATAAAATATGAAATTCTGAATATTTCCTATTTCTATTACAAAATACTAAAATGTGAGTGATTATACAGCTCTCTATCTGCAGGTATTAATAAAAAATAATTTATGGACATAAAATAGTTCATATGTAATTTATACATTTATAAACTTACTATAAAATATTTTTTCATTACAAAAATAGTCGAAGAGTTAAGATAAAATTGCAATCAAATTGTCCTATTGTACATTTTAATAACTAGTTTTTAAATATTCTATATTTAAATGGACATATAGACATAAGGTTTGAAATATTCTTTGAAACTAATTCAATTTTATTATCAGAAACTAGCACAGTGGGAAATTGGGAAAGTGGAAAATTGTAGATTCAGGTAATATTTGTTGAATTCAGGAATGGATATGGTAATACTAACATGTTATTTTTAAAATGAATATTTTGAAGTATGGAAACTATATTTTTAGGATGCCAAATAAACATGCATTTTGAAATGGTAAGCTAAGGTTTACAACACTTTCCATAATAAACCTCATTTTTCATGGGATGACGGGAGGAAATGGAAATCTGCTGCTCATTTTATAGCTGAGCAAACTTCTAAGAGGTAAACTTATTCATGTATTTCATGTGATTCTCTTTATAAATAACTTCTTTGGGACTTAAAGGATTTAGCAATTTGTATCAATGAATATGCATTCTTTATGAAGTGATTTTATTTTATTGTGTTCCACTTAAATATTGCTTAACTTTAAACTCCGTTTTTCTTCTGTGTTTGTATTATGGCTCATTCAGGTGATTTTTCTAGTCTTAGACAAATCATTAAAATGTCACCAAAATTACAGTTCCAAATATTTATTATTAAGCATCAAACACACAAATTGCCTTTGCTTCATAAACATATCACATTATGACAAACTGTGTACTGATAATATTTTTACCCTAGCCCTTTATCTTTGTTTTATTTTTATATGAGAACTAACTAATTTAATTTAAAATGTCTTGGAAGAGTGACTACTGGGTGGCTCCATAGGTTAAGTATCTGCCTTCAGCTCAGGTCATGTTCCCGGAGTCCTGGGATCGAGTCTTTCTTTGGGCTTCTTGTGCACCAGAGAGACTGCTTCTCCCTCTGCCTGCTGCTCCTTTTGCTTGTGCTTTCACTCTCTCTTTGACAAATAAATAAATAAAATCTTTAAAAAATAATAAAATAAAAAAATAAAATGTCTTGGGGAAAGAAGGAAAAAATGTTTTGGAATTCAAATGATATAGAATTCTCATTATATAAGTCAAAGTAATTCCTTAGAAACAGTTTCAATATAACACAACTATATATACAAAATATATATTCATATGCAGATATGAATATATACTAAAATCAAATTTATATTAAAATTATAAAAAATGACTTACTTGCTTACTTGTTTTTACAACCAATTTTCAAAAACAGCTGTTTTCCTAAATCTGGTCTTTTTTTTTTTTTAAGATTTTTAAAAATTTATTTGGCAGAGAGAGAGACACACACTGAGAGTCAGAACACAAGCAGGGAGAGTGGAAGAGGAAGGAGCAGACTTCCTGCTAAGCAGGGAGCCCAACGTGGGGTTCCATCCCTGGAGCCTGGGATCATGGCTGGAGCTGAAGGCAGATGCTCAACGACTGAGCGACCCAGGCACGCCAAATCTAGTCTTTAATGTAAGATTATAACATTATTATCTTTTACTGGTGGTATTTATTTATTTATTTTTAAAGATTTTATTTATTTATTTGATAGAGACAGGGAGAGAGGGAACACAAGTAGGGGGAGTGGGAGAGGGAGAAGCAGACTCCCCAGTGAGCAAGGATCCTGATGTGGGGCTTGATCCCAGGACCCTGGGATCGTGATCTGAGCTGAAGGCAGAGGCTTAATGACTGGTCCACCCGGGTGCCCCACTTACTGGTGATATTTAAATTGATTTTTTTTTTTTACATTAGGCAAATCACTGGTGAGACTAATACAAGTGAACTACAACAACTTATTTGTCATATGTGGTTTACATTTCATGAGTCAAATTTTAATTTTCATTCTATTAATTGATTTATACTTTCACAAGTAAATCTTATAATAGTCAAAAACATTTACTTGAATCAGATTACAGCAGCATTTGTCTCCCAACATACTTGTTATTTTTATTACAGTTTTACAGTCATCATTATTTATACTACATTGATTGCAGCCTCTGTCCTGCCATATTATTGCTGTCAATTACTCCTACGCTTCAGTTTACTAATTAGTCTACTCAACCCATTCATCTCTTTCTCACCATCCTGTCCAATTGCTATTTTGTGGAGTGCACATTAATGATCTGTATCCATTATAGATTGCACATAACAGTATTATTTTTTGTACTTGCTAATCTTGCTGCTGACTAAAGGACATAAACAAATTTATAAAAAATTATTGATCATCGATTTATCTAATTTTTCTAACACGAATTTATCTGCTAGTGTAAAATGCCTGTAATTCTACATTTGAGTTTGTGTTTCATTATTTTTCAAGTGTTTGTTGGAAAGTAGAGTCCTTAATGGATTTGTGTCTGTGTGTGTACATACAGGTTCAGATCCAGACTCCTTTAGTTTCTAAGGTTATGATCTTGGACAAATTAACCCATAAACTACAGTCCCTCTTTCTAACTCAAGAATGCCACTTCTTTGAGTCTATTGAAGTGATATACTAAAGCTTTATACTATCCAGGTTGGCAAATTTCAAGTTCAAAATATACTTTTAATTATTTTTATAAGTAGTGAAAACAACACAAAATTTTCTTTTGTTCATATGGTAAAATATAATGCCTTTAGCTCTTGTTAAGTGATGTTAAAAGATTTTTTGATAAAACATCTAAGGAAAATTCATACCTTTTTTTCTAAGTTAGATAACAGTACAAATCAAGTTAATAAGCTTAATCTTTATATAGTCATTAATTTATTAACTTCAAAAACAGTTATTGGATTTCTGCTACATGTCAGATATACTCTGTACTGTGAAGACAAAGACATCATTAGGGCCCTAAGAAGTCTATTGGGAAGGGAACCTGGGTGGCTCATTCAGTTAAGTATCCAACTCTTGGTTTAGGCTTAGGTCCTGATCTCAGGGTTGTGAGATTGAGCCCTATGGCCAACTACACACTCAGTGAGGATGCAGATATTTTGTTTTCCTTTTAGAAAATCCTGATTCAATTGCAAGGAATTATACTTTTTTTTTTTTTTAATGTGCATCATCTCTTGCATTGGAGGCTAGTATTTATTAAGTTTACATTTCAGTTTGAAGGAACTCATTTTAAAATTTAACTACCATTTGGTGTAACATAGGTTAGCCTCTAATAATGTCCCAAATTTTAATTATTTGAAATACTAGAGTTTCCTTATTGAAATTCTATTTTCTAGTAACAATGTTCCCAAATGATAACTGAAAACCAAGTCATAGTATTGTGTTTTTTATCCTGTTGATCTAAGATAACAAGTTCATTGAACAGGGATGCACATTATACTTCATTTTACATGGCACTGAGTGAATTATCAGAGGCCATGAAAAGCCTGTGTTGGAGACATCTGAGGTAGAGTCTAGAGTCACTAACATTGCTCTAGGCAATTCGTGTTGTTGGCCACATTGCTAGGTATAACTTAGAGATGAACTTTTGCCAATTCTGGCACACATCTTTTAATTCTTTATTACAAAATCTTAAAACCCAATAGCAGAGATTAATTAACACCCATGTACTCATCATCCATTTCAACAATTATCAACTCAAACCAATCTTTTGAATCTTACTTCATCTCCTTCTTTTCTCTGTATATCTTCGAACAAATCTTAAATATAATTTCATTACATTTCAGCTTATATCTGAAAATGACTCATTTATTATAACATAACCATAATTCCATTATCACTTTTAAAAAAATAATAATTTCTTTGGTGCCTGGGTGGTTTAGTTGGTTAAGCAATTGTGTTAGGTTCGAGTCATGATCCCGAAGTCCTGGGATTGAGTCCCACATTAGGCTCCCTGCTCAGCAGGGAGTCTGCCTCTCCCTCTGACCCTCTCCTCTCTCATGCTCTCTCTCTCACTCAAGTAAATAAATAAAATCTTTTAAAAAATGAAAAAAATAATTTATTAGTATTAAATTGTATTAAACATTCTAAATATTGGTCAATGTTACATTGGTGAGGTTTTTAATCATAACCCAAATAAGATCTGTATATTACAGTTGGTTGGTAAATATTTTTAAATTCCCCTAAATTTATGTCTCCATCTCTTTCTCTCTCTCTCTCTTTTTTTTTTTTTTTTGACTCTTTGTTATTTATTTATTGATGAAGCTTAGTTTTTTGTTTTTTTTTTCCCTATGGAATTTGTCAAAGTCTGGATTTAGAAATTGTATCCGCATGGTGCAGTTCTCTCATTCTGTTTTCATTTTATTTCTTGTAAACTAGCAGTTGAAGGCAGAAAACTAATTAAGATTAGATTCCTTCTTAGAGAAAAAAGAGGTAAAACTACTTCATAGGTGTTGATTTCTTCCATCAGGAAGCAAATTATCATTTTGATATCTCTATTGTGATGTCAGCAGTCCTTTATGTTCATTGGCTGGATCCATTAATTCATTTCAGGTTACATTTCAGGTGGCATTCAAATTATATTATTGCTTCTTAATTAATTAGCTAAGATTATTCTATACAGAAAAAACTTCCTCTCATTAAATATTTGCATATCCAGTAATACAGATTTTATAGGAAACACAGTATATATGTTTGATTGTTTTCCTTTATTTACTTTTTCTTAAAAGGTTTGTTCACTAGAATATTTTAAAATTATTAAAATAGATTTTAATTTTTTAAAGATTTATTTATTTTGAGAGAGAGAGAGAGCATGAGTGGGGGAAGGGACAGAGGGAGAGAATCTTCCAGTAGTCTTCCCCCCTGAGTGTGGAGCTCCATCCCACTACCCATGATGAGATCATACCCCAAGCTAAAACCAAGAGTCAGATGCTTAACTGATTGAGCCACCCAGGCATCCCTAGATTTTAATTTTTTTTAAATACCATTTTGAACTCACTTATGTAGATTTGCTATATTTTAGTAGACTTCAGTTATGATCCCTATTTATGTCCCTGACAGGTATAGTTCTTGGGATGCAGATATTTAGATGGGGTTTGAGATGCAAATTATTCTTTAGGAAGCAACACTTCTGAAAGAAAATGGGAGAAAGTTTAGGTGGAAGGAGAAGTAATCTGCAATGTAGGCACATCAAAACTTGCTCAACGCAATTGGAAATTTTGAAGAAATTATTGCCTGCCAGGGTTGTCCCACATCATGGCAGACAGGTTGAGCTTGTGTATCCTCATCTCAGGCTGACACATTATGCATGCTGCTCTAGGAAAGCATGATGTGACCTTGGACAAGGCCTATCTATGCTGCTAAGGAAAACTCTAAAAGAGCTGATTGCTAGAGACTGCTAACTATACTGCTTGAAGTTGGGTAGCAAGTCCTTTCTTGAAGGAAGATATAGACAGACAGCCCATAATGTATATTTATTATTGAACCACTATCTCTAAATTTAAATTCTTTGCTAATTGTTTTTTTGAGGAATTGGAGGAAAAAAAATTTTTTTGTTTCCTTAAATCCAGATTATGTCAGAAAGAGTTCTAGTAAGAAAAAATTAACAAGAGGATGCATTAAAGATCTAGGGACAGAAATATCCTTTGATAAATATATTTTATAATTCCTTTGTTTCTCTATTTCTCTATTACTATATATATAGATCTAAATATACAGAGAGATAGAGATACTCTATATTTCTACTACTATGCTAAGGAATTTTAACTATTTAACTTCGCAGATAATATATCCCCTATATTCTTTTTACTAGGGGCTACTATAATTTCTCTTTATCCGAAATTTCAGAAGTATGCTACACATATATTGAAGGACTTTGCTATACTATTCATCTCTTTGGAACATGCATTTGTCCTATTACCTTTTGTATGAATGTCTAGACCTTAAAGATTCTTTTTTTTTTTTTTTTTTTTAAGTAATCTCTCCACCCAGTGTGGGGCTCAGACTCAAAACCCTGAGATCAAGTTGCATGATACACTAACTGAGCAAGCCAGGTGCCCCTGTACTTTATAGATTTCTAAGAAGTACTATTTCGTGGATAGTCACAACCACACATCCCTGAAATCCAATCCTGTAATATTGCACAGTGCCATAAAACTTGGTCTCAATGTTTTCCATACTAGTTACCTTAGAAGTCAGCAAAACAGAAGATACAAAAGACACCACAGTTCAGTTAAATTAAGGATAACCATCAAACATATATCCAATATACTCCCATAGTTTACTGTAATTTTCTGACTTTGTATATTTGTATAAATAAAAGCCAATGATGGTATCAAATTTTTATGGAAGGATAACAACATATAACAATATGCTTCATTTCTACAATATAATGATTCAATATTTGTGTATATTGCAAAATGATCACCACAATAAATCTAGTAAATATGCATCACCACACATCAACTGTGGTATTTATTTTTTACATTTTTTCTATACTGTTATTCACTCACAAAAATTATACATATACACATATGTGCAAACATACACAGACACTATCACATACATAAACACTCCTTTTAACACTTCAGATACTGTAGAACAGTATCAGAAACCATAATAGATACTCTATCAGATCAGATACTATGAAACTATTAACACTAAAACATTTACTAAAAAAACAAAACTAAACTAAACTAAAACATTTCTTAGATTCCTCTGCTCCTGGAGCACTGGATAACAATTAAATTGTGATAATTAGCTGTACTTTAAGGAGATTTGGGGGACAAAAGACTGCTTTGGCTTTTCCAGTCCTACTGACATCTATAGCCCCTTTCTTTTTTCCCCTGAAAGAATATTTTAATGTTCTGGTGTCACCTCTATGAAGATCAAGATGATATTGTGGTGGTTTTAGTACCTTTCTATACCCTGGATTTTTCTTGAAGTCATCAATGCTCAGGGTAGACTTCTGTTTTCCTGGCTTCCTCACTGTGTGGTATAATTGGGAGTCAAAACTCAACCCAAGTCTACTCCTTAAAGCTTCTAAATCTCACTTGCTAAAGTAGTTAAAATGATTTGTAACTTCCACAACTAAATCCTTACTGATGAGCAAATTGTTGTAAAGAAAACAAATAAACAAACTTCTAAGAACACAGTGCATATTATATTACAGAACACACCTATTATATAGAAACCAAGGCACTAAAAAGTACGGTATTAGAAAACTATTACAGACATTGGCTATCAAGGATTTTAAAGTTTTCTAAACTTCTCTCCTTGAGCTCTACCCTCTATTTGAATGTGTTCCCTTTCTAGTTCTGATTTTTATTCTTTTAGCTTTATATCAAGTTTTATACTTTTTTTAGATGTTTTATTTTTTTTGCTGAAACTTTTTTTTTTTAATTTTAATTCCATTATAGTTAAACACAGTGTTACATTAGTTTCAGGTGTTAATAGTAATGGTGATTCAACAGTTCCATACATCCCCCAGTGCTCATTCAACAAGTGCATTCCCTTAATCTCCATCACCGATTTCGCCCATCCCTTCACCCACCTCTCTTCTGGTAACTGTCAGTTTGTCCTCTAAAGTTAAGAGTCTGATTCTTGGTTTGCCTCTGTCCCTCTTTCTTTTCCCTTGTACTTGATTGTTTTGTTTCTTGAATTCCACATGAGTGAAATCATATGGTATTTGTCTTTCTCTGACTTATTTCACTTAGCATTATACTCTTCAGCTCCATCTATATCATTGCAAATGGCAAAATTTCATTCTTTTTTTTCTTTTTTATGGCTGAATAATATTCCTGTGTGTGTGTGTGTGTGTGTGTGTGTGTGTGTGTGTGTGTGTTTTCTTTATATATTCATCTATCTCTTGATGGACACTTGGGCTACTTCCATAATTTAGCTATTGTAGATAATGCTGCTATAAACATTGGGAGACATGTATCCCTTTGAATTAGTGTTTTTGTATTTTGGGGGTAGATAACCTGTAGTGTGATTAGGTAGTTCTATTTTTAACTTCTTGAGGAAACTTCATACTGTTTCCCACAGTGGCTACACTAGTTTCCCTTCTCACCAACAGTGCATGAGAGTTCCTTTTCCTTCACATCCTTGCCAACACCTTTTTTTGTTGTGTTGCTGATTTTAGCCGTTCTAACAGGTGTGAGGTAATATCTCATTGTGGTTTTGATTTGCATTTCTCTGATGATGAATGATGTTGAGATTCTTTTCATATGTCTGTTGGCCATCTGTATGTCTTTGGAGAAATATCTATTCATGTCTTCTGCCCATTTTTAAATAAGATTATTTGTTTTTTGGGTGTTGACTTCATTGGATCTTCATATATTTTGGATACTAAGCCTTTATCAGATATACCATTTGCAAATATCTTCTCCCATTTGACATGTTGCCTTTTAGTTTTGTTGATTGTCCTTTTTGCTGTCCAGAAGCTTTTTATTTTGATGTAGTCTCAATACTTAATTTTTGCCTTTATTTCCCTTGCCATATGGCTGATGTCAGAGACATTACTGCCTGTGCTCTCTTCTAGGATTGTTAAAGGTTTTAGGTCTCACATTTAGGTATTTAATCTATTTTGAATTTATTTTTTGTGTATGGTGTAATAGAAAATTTCAAAAGACCAATTACCAACAAGGAGATTGAATTAAAAACTCCCAACAAACAAAAGTCCAGAACCAAATGGCTTCACAGGCTAGTTGTACCAAACATTTCAAGAAGTTAATAACTATTCTTTTCAAACTTTTACAAAAAATAGAAGAGGGAGAAAAATTTCCAGATTCATTCTGCGAGGCAAGTATCACCTTGACAGGGAAACCAGGTAAGGTCACCACAAAACAAACAAACAAACAAACAAACAGAAAGAACTATAACCCAATATTTCAAATGAACATAGATGCAAAAATCCTCAACAAAAGACTTGCAAGCTGAATTCAACAATACATTTAAAAAATCATTCACCACAATCAAGTGGGATTTATTCCTAAGATCCAGGTGTAGTTCAGTATTCTCAAATCAATCAATGTGATATATCACATCAATAAGAGAGAGAATAAAAAACCATTTGACAAAGTACAACATCCATTCATGATAAAGGCCTTCAACAAAGTAGGGTTTTTTTTTTTCTTAATTTTTGCTAGTGATAGTCCATTTTAAAAATTTAGTCATAGGAAATTTTTGTGTTAAACCTTAAATTCTCAAAGGCATGGAGGTATATAACCATTTAATTAGTTTTGTGCCATTAAAGTTACACAAAATCAACCAAAATATTTCCAAATTAATACACAAAATTCGGCAAAGAATACGTAAATATTATAGTTTTGAAACCACTCCAAAAATGTCCATAGTATATAGAGAAAACTGCCATCCTCTCTATTTATTCTACTCTTTCTTCCATCAGCTATATGATTCATCTAAGCCCCCATTAATGCATCTTATAGGTGAGGAAGGGAAGTCCCTAATGGACAAGGACAGGAATGAAAGTGGATTGCTGCTGAAGTGAGAAAGAAAGAAGAAAGAAAGAAAGAAAGAAAGAAAGAAAGAAAGAAAGAAAGAAAAGGAAAGGAAATGATAGTGTTAATGTGCTATATCCCAAGGAGAATTTTTTTTTTTAAGATTTTTTTTATTTATTCATTTGACAGATAGAGATCACAAGTAGGCAGAGAGACAGGCAGAGAGAGAGGAGGAAGCAGGCTCCCCACTGAGCAGAGAGCCCGATGCGGGGCTCGACCCCAGGACCCTGGGATCATGACCCAAGCTGAAGGCAGAGGCTTTAACCCACTGAGCCACCCAGGCGCCCCCCAAGGAGGATTTTTAACTCAACTTTAAGGATCTGAGGACTAGAAAAAAAAATGAAATAGACACACACATTTTGATACCATGCAAGGCACTTTTGGCACTTTAGTCATGAGAAATAGTACCTTTCAAAAAAGATGTCTACAATTTAGTATGGAAAATAGTATTTGACATACTTTTTGAACACTTGCAGAGTTAAATGGGTTATATAGAGTATGGACACAAATATTCTGAAAATGATAAAAGAAATAAATATAAATATTAATTTAAAGAACTTTTTAAAAAAATTCTTTAGTTGAAACAAACAAAAAAACAATGCTGATTTCTCTTCTTCTTCTTATACTCTTCACTCTCATTTTTTTTTCACCCCTTAGGAATGTGGGGAAACAACAACAGCAAAACAAAAACTTTCCTTCCTTTTAAAAGACAGTTTGGCTCTCCTTCCCGTTGAGCTCTGGGAGGAAAGCTCAGTCTCCTCCCAATCCCCACCTACAACATGACATTCTTCTCAACATTTGAATACAGAAACCTGTAAAACACAGAGTCTTTTTTTGCCAACCACATACATTAATTTTTATATCCTTTGATTGAAAGGACTTAATGGAAAGATAAACTTCCATGAATTGACTAATATTTTAAATGATCTAACACACCTTACATATAACAGCATTAGCATGTACCTAAAAACAAAGCAAAAGAAACTTTGCATTGATACATGATCATCAACCATCTAGTATTCACTATATAGAACCACAGAAGATTTCTGACAAAGGAATATTTTAGATCTACTTTCTATGTAAGAATGGAGGAAAATAAATGCATAATTATTGCGTTGGGCCATTTTTACTACCTACTACATTTACTGTTTTGGTAGTTGTTTTTAATTATTAATTTTCTAAACTTCACTAAATGATAAGTTAAACAACAATGTCAGATTTAGAGAATATCCAGCTTCCCTTGTAATCCTCAGTGGAATTTAATATATGGTTGTATGTGTCCTAAAACTGGTTGCTCTAAACTAAGAATGTCAGGGAAGCTCTGGTTTTTGGAATGTTGGAAGCCAATGGGATAAAGAGTGACATTTGCTAACACAAAAGAGAGCATAAACGAGTCAGTGACTGCTAAACAGTAGGATACTTCTCTCTCTAACAGAATGGCAAAGAGGCACACAAAACCCCTTCTCCACAGGAGAATAGCACAGGTCACAGGCAGAAAGATGGAATCCCTGAGTCACATGGGCAAAGCACCAAGGAGTAGAAATCATTATGGATACAGTAAACTTATGTCCAACATATCTGCCAAAACAATAAAGGAATGACAATAATTATGCTTCAGATTTAGATAGATTTCTGTATTCATAAACTGAGAATAAGAGTTGCATAGACTAAAATATGTCTTCAATAGATATGAAATCACAGATTCAAAAAGCAATCCAATGAGTCCATTCTATTGCAGCCTGCCTGAAACTTGAAAGAATATGGAGATTATCAGGGAGACATAAGGAGGTAAGAATAAGTTTAGAATCACTCTATTCCCTCTTAAAAATTCTTTAGGCAAGGTTATCTGCTTTTGTCCAGTAAAATCTGGAAGAAAATAGCTAAATGATTCTTATAGTATTTATAGTTTTATACATACATGTGTATGTGTTCTATATACATGGAGCAATTTTATACATTTTCAATTAATACAATATTGATTTAATAATAACATTTTATATTTACACCCCATTTTGGAAAAGCAAATGTACTTAATTTAATTCAAATATGACTCATGGTCACCTAAAAAAAACCTTTCATAAGACAGTTCCTTACAAGAATTATTACTATCTGAGTATACTAATATATACTTTGATAAAAGACATAGCAGAAAGCATTGGGTCAAATATAGTTTGAAACATGGGTTTAATGAGTCAGTGGGTGAATGAATGAAATAAAAGACAAGAGAAAACATAATTTGGCACAATAAAATAATCACTGCATTGATTTCATTTATTCTTTGAGGAATATTTGAGTTCACAGTTATTAACCTTATAAAAGTCACCCTCAATATTTCTTCCAAGGTAAAATGAACATTTTTTCTTTTTAAGATTTTATTTATTTATTAGACAGACAGAGATCACAAGTAGGCAAACAGGCAGGCAGAGAGAGAGAGGAAGGGAAGCAGGCTCCCTGCTGAGCAGAGAGCCTGATGCAGGGCTCCATCCCAGGACCCTGAGACCATGACCTGAGCCGAAGGCAGAGGCTTAACCCACTGAGCCACCCAGGCGCCCCTAAAATGAACATTTTAATAATAAATGTAAAAGTCATAATTGTTCAAAGGAAACTCTGGCTAAAAAAAATGCTGTTAAAGAGAAATACTTGGGATGCCTGAGTGGCTCAGTTGATTAAGTGTCTGCCTTCTGCTTGGGTCATGATCCCAGGGTCCTGGGATGGAGCCCTGATTCGGGCTTCTTGCTCAGCAGGGAGTCTGTTTCTCCCTCTATCTGCCTTTCTCTTGCTTGTGCTTGTACTCTCTCTTTCTCTCTCTCTGACAAATAAATGGATAAGGTCTTTTTAAAAAAACAATAAAAAGTTTGTTACCTTTAAAAAAAAAAAGAAGAAATACTTGTGGGCGCCTGGGTGACTCGGTCATTTAGGCCTCCAACTCTTGATTTTGGCTTAGATCATGATCTCAGGGTCAAGGGATCAAGTCCCATGTCGGGCTCTATAGTGTTCAGTGTGGAGCCTGCTTGTCCCTCTTTCTCTGCTCCTCCTCCTCTCTCTCTCAAATAAATAAATAAAATCTTTAAACAAAAAAGATGTATTTAGGCCATGTCTCTACTGTTACATGATTTTTTAGAAACACTTATTTTTGCATAAATAAAAAATACCATTGGATATTCATCCTTTCTAATGGAGGTGTAATAGTCCGTTGTATATATGGACCACATCTTCTTAAACCATTCATCTGTTGAAAGGCATCTTGGTTCTTTCCACAGTTTGGCAATTGTGGCCATTGTTGCTATGAACATTGGGGTACATATGACCCTTCTTTTCACTACATCTGTATCTTTGGGGTAAATACCCTGTAGTGCAATTGCAGGGTCAAAGTGTAACTCTATTTTTAATTTCTTAAGGAATCTCCATACTGTTTTCCAATGTGGCTGCACCAACTTATATTCCCACCAACAGTGTAAGAGGGTTCCCCTTTCTCCACATCATCTCCAACACTTTTGTTTACTATCTATGAATACCCAACTTTTGTATCAACATGGACAAGACTGGAGGAGATTATGCTGAGCGAAATAAGTCAAGCAGAGAGAGTCAATTATCTTATGGTTTCACTTACTTGTGGAGCATAACGAATAACATGGAGGATATTAGGAGTAGGAAAGGAAAAGTGAATTGGGGTAAACTGGAGGGGGAGACAAAGTATGAGAGACTGTGGACTCTGAGAAACAAACGGTTTTGGAGGGGAGGGGAATAGGGGGATAGGTGAGCCTGGTGGTGGGTATTAAGGAGGGCACGTATTGCATGGAGCACTGGGTGTGGTGCATAAACAGTGAATCTTAGAACACTGAAAAAATAAAATAAAAATACAATTGGAGACAGAAATTGCTACCTCTTTTTTTCCTTAACATACTGATTAATAATTTTTTTGGTCTGTAATTGAACCATTTGTTAAAAATATAAACATCCTATATCTTCTATTTTTCAACAATAACTGATTGATTTTTAAGTGGATGGAAATTTGCTACTAAATTATGTCATAACTTTTCCATTATTGGTAGATATTATTGAAAGATAATTGTAAATGTCTATTAAGACATTTATAGCAAACAGGGCATTTCTTTCATATGGCCTTTATATTGTTCTCAACCATGACATCTATTGAAACCATGTATTTAAACCAACTCAATAGACATTATTTTTCTTACTATAATTATTATTCCAACTACAAATATTTTCTAATATAAGCAAAGACAGGAATCTTGAATTATAAAATAAGAAATTACATTTACTATTTATAATATTCTCTTCATTTAGTTTTTAGGCATGTTGTACAATGTGTATAATGTTTGTGTACATGTATATATATATGTTATAGAATTATATAAGTAAACATATATTTGAATTCATGCTAGAAAATGAATTTATTGATGGGGTAAGTAACCAAAAACTTTGGTGATTACAGGACTAATATGTAACCTAAGTCTTTTTAGGAGTCAAATTCATGTAAGTTGTGTATTAATTCCTATACAGTGAAAAAGTGGGCTGTTTTCAACAACCAAATATCCTAAGTACCTTTGATAAACTAATTGAGGAAACAGAATAGGAGGTCAAATAAAATGCTTCAAGGACACTGTGTCAGCCAGCCTGAAGCAATGGGATATCAAGGCAGACAGCTGGGAAACAATGGTAGCTGACAGTACCAGCTGGCATTTCACAACCGGGAAAAGCATGGTTTATACATTCTAAGGAGCAAACAAACTGAAAGTATTAACATGGAGAGCAAATGAAAGGCATATAGGCAAGGTCTGGCCCTTGATGCAGTCTCCCTGAGTAGGGAAAGATAAAAAATTACATAGATTCAGTTTTTGGTCTTTAAACTCAGTTTAAATAAGAAACCTGTAATGTGTACTAATAGTTTTAATTTAACTTGCAGTAAGAGAAGAGTTGTCAGTAGCTTCTTAGAAATATTGTCTAATAGTAGTAAAAATACAAATTAAATAAAACATTCCCTTGTTCCCTTTATATAAAAATATGGATTATTTCCTATCATAGCAAATTCAATACTGTTTTATAGAAATCCATTTTGATTAAAAAAATCAGTAGCCGGGGCACCTGGGTGGCTCAGTGGGTTAAGCCTCTGCCTTCAGCTCAGGTCATGATCCCAGGACCTGGGATCAGGCCCTGCATCAGGCTCTCTGCTCAGCAGGGAGCCTGCTTCCTCTTCTCTCTCTGCCTGCCTCTCTGCCTACTTGTGATCTCTGTCTGTCAAATAAATAAATAAATAAATCTTTAAAAAAAAATCAGTAACTATCAAATAGTATCAACAACTATTTGTCATCTCTTTCATCTGATGCTGCATAGTTTGTGGAGAAAATACTTGAGGTGTTCTCAATCCCAGGTATGGATTATCTAAAAAGAAACATGATTTTATTACAATATGAAATAATAGAGATAATGCTAAATGCTAAACTTTCTCATCTCAATAGATTTCAAAAAGAAGGTTTATGTATTGTGCAGGCAAGAGTCCGGTGTGGGTATTCCTTGTTGGATGGTTCTCCTTCAAGTGATGATATGGGAACACAGATTGCTGCCATTTGGGGTTTACAATATTTGACACATATCTCCAAATATTACTCAGGGAAGAGTAATCCATTAAGTCAGAAAGAAATGAAAAAACAAATGGAGAAATGTGTTTGAGAATGTTTCTGGGACAGTCTTGAAATGGAGTTCACTCTTTCTAGCCACACTTCTCTGGCTAGAAATCAACAATTTTATCATATCTAACTTAAGGTAACTGGAACATGTCTACATTATGCACAGGCAAAAAAACCCAAAACAAAACAAAACAAAAAATCTTGTCTACCATTTAGCTCTCTTTTCTTCATATTTTTAGAATTTCTTATCTCAAACAGATTTATTTTCCTGTAATTTATTACATATTTTGATTCTTACTAAATAGATAAATCTGTGGTAAGGACTGATGATCCTGGGTTTTCTTATCCAGTAAGTCTTAATTTAATTTTTAATATTTGAATTGAGGAGTTCTGCCATTTTAACCACAGACTGACTTAATTGTTTTCACTCCATGAACTTCTTTGTTTTTGCAAACTTGTAAAATATATCTTGATCATCTTAAAATGTGTATTTCTTACATAACATTTATATTGAAACAATACATATGGCCTTGGATTTTTACAAACCTAAAAAGTTCTTGCATTAGTCTATTTGAACTGGTTATCAAAATACCACAGACCAAGGTTTACACAACAGAAATTTATCTTGTCACAGTTATGGAGGATAGACATCTATAACCAAGTTTCTAGCCAATTCAGTTTCTGATGAGTTCTCTTGCTGGCTTTTAGATGGCTTCTTTCTTCCTGTGTCCTTACATGACCTTTCCTGTGTAAATAAAAAGCATTAAAAGAGAGGGAGACAGAGAGGGTTGGGGGCATTTTGGTGTCTCTTCTTATAAAGACACTGGTCCTAATGGATAAGGGCCCTCCTTCATTTAACTTTAATTACTTCCCTATACCAAATGCCAGCCCCACTCACTGGGAGCTAGGGCTTCAACACATGAATTTGAGGGAGACAATCAATCATTCCATAACAGTCCTGAATTCATATAAAATGAACTTCTTAAATACTTACATATATTCTTATTTTTCTTAAAACGAACTTAAATGAGAAACCATTTTATATATCATAGTGTGAATTACTGGATGTCTTAAAATGAGCAAAACACATTATGGTCTTGATACCTTTATAACGTTTACCTTAACTTTTGGAATTATTTTATTACATCTTAATAATTTTCTATACTTTAAAATGTATAAAAATGTATAAATTACTTCCTCATTTCTCTAGAATCACCAATGCACTATTTCTAGTGAAAAAGGAAAGATTGTTGTTTTATTTTCAAATTTCTTTTAAAATGTACATTTTCTTTTCTGCTTTCGGAAAAATAAAGTGCTTGAAAAGAAGAGGCAAATATTATATTCACTGATTTTTGTACTATAGTCACCACACCTTACTTAATCTTTTAGAAGCTATGTTTTCTCATTTTAAAATTGGGGTTTTGCTTACATGGTATCTGATGCACTACCAACTCTTAAAGTACTGCTTAAGGGCAGTACTTTTTGTACCATAGTACCATATTCAACCAATACTAAAATTAAAATAAATAATTTATCAGAGAAATACTTTAAGAAGGTATGTATAAAGATGATAAGGAAACTTATTGAAATACTTCAATTTAATATTAAGTCTCTAATTAAGCTTCTGAAGGTTTAGAGTTTCATGCTAATGCATTGGCCAGTATCTTTTTCTGCAAGCAGGAGATGCATGTCTCTCCAAACAGGTTAGAGACAGAGCTAATAGAAGAGGCAGAACATGGTTGTGTGTTATTATACAAGGAGTACTTTCTCAGAACATTCTGATAGACCATGTCCATGACAGAAATTCACCTTTTGTTTTTCCTCAAAAAATCGGAGTAAGGGTTTTTCTTTTTTTCTCACTGGTAGTCCCCATTCCTCCAAAAGTAACACTTACCTAATTCTTTATAGAAATAAAATTGGGGCACCTGGGTGGCTTGGTTGGTTAAGCCTCTCACTCTTGATTCTGGCTCAGATCATGATTTCAGGGTCCTGGGATGGAGGCTTGCATCAGGCTGCATCATCTGCTTGGGATCCTTTCCCTCTCCCTCTGCCCTGCATCCCCTCTAAAATAAATAAATAAATAAATCTTTAAAAAAAATAAAGAAAAGAAATAAAACTAATACCTGCAATTTGTATAAAATTACCTTTCTCATGTAATTGGTAAACTCCAAGGTAAGAAAAGCATCAGAGCTTATAGGTAAATGAAACTTTGATGTAAAATATTAAACTAAATCACAATAAAACTATAGATGATTAACAGAAATATACTGTATAAGTTAAATTATTTAGTTTTCCAGTCTGAATTTAAAAAAAAAAAAAAGCGAAGAAAATTTAAAATAATTTCCTTGTGAAGTAATACCTGGTTTAGTTGGAATCATTTAACCATTAAACCAAAGCTTTGAACAATTAAAAGACTTTTCCCATGAGTTGTCTGAACAGTGACCCTAACTCTTTCTTCCATTTGACTGTGAGAGTGAAGAAAAAAAAAAGAACAAAGGTTTTATATTGTGATGGATATTTCCTGATGCCAAATTGGCTGCCTGGGGAAATACATGAGAGTATATTGCTTTTAACTAGAATGGATTTCTGTCTATTTTTAGGTGATTTTAGGTTAATGAGAGCTTGTTCTCTATAGCAGTAACCATATGAGGTTTTGAGGTAAATGTGATGGTTGCCTGTGAGCATTTGAGCAAGTTTTACCAACTGATCATTGAGAGGTTTAGCAGCTTTTGTTGGTAGCTGTCGTGATTGTTATGGATAGTGATATAGAGCCTTTTGAATTTTTAGAAAACTGTTAGTAAATCAGGATCCACATTACAGTGTTTGTGTGTGTTAATTATGTCTTCAGGGATATCAAAGCGCCAGCGAAATTTAACTATGTGGTTGAAGACAGAACTCCATTCTTAGATCCTTATCCAGGACTATGCTGCTATATTCTGGGGACGCCTGGGTGGCTCAGTTGGTTAAGCAGCTGCCTTCGGCTCAGGTCATGATCCCAGCATCCTGGGATTGAGTCCCACATCAGGCTCCTTGCTTGGCAGGGAGCCTGCTTCTCCCTCTGCCTCTGCCTGCCATTCTGTCTGCCTGTGCTCGCTCTCTCTCCTTCTCTCTCTCTGATAAATAAATAAAATCTTTAAAAAAATGGTTATTTCTGTTCTATAGAATATCCTACAACCTGTACATATCTATTATAGTAAGGCTTAATCTTTGGTATGTCAACAGGCATATGTCAAAAATAGAATACTCAAATAAATAAGTTACCTGATAATTTTGTATATAACAATATGAATTCTGCATCCTAAATCTAACCTTTTTTACATAATTTCACTATCTAATTAAAAAGGAAATTATGATGGTGCTATCTGTACCACATCCAAGGATGTAATTTTTCCCCTACAAAGCCTTAATTAGCTGTCCTACACATTTACCTACATATACTGTCCCTTTAGACAGAATAACATTGGATTTTTAAAATGTCTGTTAGCATCAGGTTATGAACGGTGGTTGATTTAAGCCAACTGAAGCCTTTATTTTCAAATATAATCAATAAGACTGAATCAGAAACAAAGGGTCATTTTAATAATATAGTAAGTGTAATGATATATAAAATTAGAAAGGGGTTCCATTTAATCCTAAAAAAGTAACTAATCACATGAACTTAGATAAGTCTTTTATCATTTTAAATGATATTTAAAATGTTTAAAATTATGTTATCTATTTTTTGATTGTTGTCATTACTGCTTTTATTATCATGATCTTTTATCATCACCATCTTCATCATCATGGTCACTATCAAATATTTTATTGTGCTCTTTCTGTGAAATTAGAACAGAGACAGGTTCTTTGTGTATGGTAAGTCATGAATTGTTCCAACCACCTTCAAATGTGTATTATTTACAGGGTAGAGACCATGAAAATAATACTCACATAAAAGGAATAGTTTATTAATTCATGGAAGACCTTGGATGTAAACTGTTTTTCTTAAGCCAGTATCAAATTACTTTTTACCACATCATGCTGCAGGTTAATGATATTGATGCAATACTACTTGGAGTTCTAAAGAAATGCAACATGTCAAAATTAAATTTAGTGTTTTTGTTCCTTTATGAGATTTTTCTCTGTCAGTGCCTTCAGCAGTCTCCTTATCTCCTTATTCCTTTTGACTTTCCTATGCCACAGCCTACTTTGTAAAAATTTGACCACAAATCTTATCTGATTAAATTGTCCACAGAAGAACTTTAAGGTCCAGGGGCACCTGGGTGGCTCAGTTGGTTAAGTGTCTGACTCTCGATTTTGGCTCAGGTCATGATCTCAGAGTTATGAGATCCAGCCCCACCTTGGGCTTGGAGCCTGCTTAAGATTCTCTCTCTCCCTCTCCCCTTCTCTACCCTGCTTGCTTGCTCTCTCTCTCTCTCTCAAATAAATAAATACATCTTAAAAAAAAAAAAAAGGAAAGTTTTAAGGTCTAATTTTTAGTCTTCCATTACTTCTCTAATTGTTGTGTAATCTTGGGCAAATAATTAATATTGCCAAGCTTTGGTTCCTCATTATTAAAATGCTATCTGCTCTGTACCACTCATAGCAGCCACGGTTCCTTCTCTTGCTTCCCATTGGAGAGACTGGATTGCTAGGATGAAATTGAAGGAACTGTGAGGATATCTTTGCCTTCAGTTTCACCCTTGTACCTTCTCAAGAATTTTACCTTTCTCCTTATCTAGCTAATGCTCTATGTCAACCCCATTTTGATGTTTAAGCATGGAAAAAAATCACTAAAATGCAAAAACAATATAAACTCATTATTGACTAGGTGCCTTACAGAGGATGCAACTATGATTGCTTCTTGGTTGTACTAATGAAGTGAGTAGTGAATGAAATGATGCATATAAAATATACATATAGAAATTATAAATTTAAAAAAATTATAAATTAAAATGACTAGTGAAGGACAGAATGTTATATTTTGTAATAGTATATATTAATAAAGTCATTATTGTATGATTGATTAATACATTAATATTTATCTAATATATATTATACATTATCTATGTTATGTATTGAGAACTTGGAGGATGTAGATTCCTTAGCTGAGCTTGGATATGATACATTAAAGTTTTTTTTTTTTAATTTGTGTTCAAATTCCAGTTAGTTAGCATATGGTGTAATACCGGTTTCTAGTGTACAATATAGTGATTCAACACTTCCATGCAACATCCAGTGCTCATCCTAACAATTGTACTCCTTAATTCCCTCACCCATTTATTTTTTTAAAGATTTTATTTATTTATTGAGATTTGCTGCATGTTTGTTGAGTTCTTAGAAAACACAAGTTCTCAGCAAATGCAGGGCTAGGGAGGGAGGATCAGTTGATCAATGATGCAGGTTATAAATTATCCATTTAGTAAAAAAAACAGTCATGTGGAACTTATAATGAGAAAGAGCTTTCTAATTGCAGAAGTTATTTTATTTTATTGTAAAGTAGTAAAATCACATTTTCTTTAAAAAAAGAATTTATTTATTTGAGAGAGAGAGTGAGTGAGCAGGGGGAGGAGCAGAGGGAGAAAGACAAGCAGACTCCATGCAGAATGCAGAGCCTGATTTGGGCTCCATTTCATGACCCCAAGATCATGACCTAAGCTGAAATCAAGAGTTGGACCCTTAACCAACTGAACCACCCAAGTGCCCTCCACCCCCGCCCCATCTCAAGTCTACTTCCTCTCCGGTAACCATTAATTTGTTTTCTATAGTCAAGAGTCTGTATCTGGGTTTGCCTTTATCTCCTTTTTTTTTTTTCTTTGATCATTTATTTTGTTTCTTAAATTGTATCAGATAAGTGAAATCATATGGTATTTGTCTTTCTCTGACTGACTTATTTCACGTAGCATAACACTCTCTAGCTCCATCCATGTCGTTGCAACTGGCAAGATTTAATTCTTTTTGATAGCTGAGTAGTAATATTCCATCTTCTTTATCTATTTATCCATCAATGGACACCTGCATTGTTTCCATAATTTGGCTATTGCAGATAACACCATAAACACTGTGGTGCATGTATGCATTTAAGTTAGTATTTTTGTATTTTTGGGTTAAGTACCTAGTAGTGCAATTGCTGGATGGTAGGAAAGTTCTGTTTTTAACTTTTTGAGGAAACTCCATACTATTTTCTACAGTGGCTGCATGGGTTTGCATTCTCACCAACAGTGCAAGAGGGTTCCCCTTTCTCCACATGCTTACAAAGGGTTCCCCTTTCTCCACATGCTTACAAACAGCTGTTTCTTGTGTTACTGATTTTAGTCATTCTAACATTAAACTTTTGATTAGTTTGATTCCATTTGGGTAAATTTTGCAAATTGACTAAAATTATAAATTTATTTAATATCAGAAGTAATATGTACATTTAAGGGTGTCTGGATGGCTCAGTCAGTTAAGCAGACTGCTCTTGATTTCAGCTCAGCTCATGATCTCAGGGTCATAAGATGGAGCTCCTGGCAGGCTCCATGTTCAGCAGGGAATCTGCTTGAGGTTCTGTCTCCCTCTTCCTCTGCCCATCCCTCCACTCACACATGCTCTCTTTCTCTCTAAAATAAATAAATCTTTGAATAAGTAGTAATATAAGTATTTTGAGAAACTACTTCAAGAACATAATGGAGAAAAAGAAAAGAAAAAAGACCATAATGTACATGAGTCAAAAATCCAGATCTTTAGAGAAGTCTGGAAAATTCAAGTAAAACCATGGTAGAGGTTTAGATTTTATCAAAGGAGCTCAGACACAAAATGTAGCTAATGGCATAATTTGCATGCCATGTCCATCTTGCAAGAAGACACAATACTTATATACTTGTGCTTACACTATTTTATATTGCCACCAACAGTGTCAAGGTTCTAAATTTCTCCAAAATTTTTGCCCATTTTTTAATTAGGTTATGTGTTTCTTTGCTGTTGGGTTGTAGGTGTTCTTTGTGTGTTTGGGATATTAATTTGGTCTTAGTTTGTGCTACTATAACAGAATAGAGTTGATTGGGTGGTTTATAAACAACAGAAATTTACTTCTCACAGTTCTGGAGGCAGGAAGTCCAATATCAGATTGATAGGATGATCTGGTTCTGGTGAACTATGGATTATATAATGCCCTCTTCTTATTGTATCTTCCCATGGTAGACTGCAGAAAGAGGCAAGCTCTCTGTGGACTCTTAAAAGCATCAAATCCATTAATAAGGGCTCCCCCTTCATGAACTCATCTAATCCTAATTACCTCTTAAAGGCCCCACTTCCTAGTACTATCACATCAGGGATTGGTTTTCAACATACAAATTTTGTGGGGATATATTCAATTTGTGACAAATCCGTTACAAGATATATGGCAAATATTTTTTTCTCATTCTGTAGGTCATTTTTTTTCACTCCAATGATTATTTGCTTTGCTGTGCAGAAACCTTTTAGCGTAAAGGAGTCCTACTTGTCTATTTTTCTTTTTTTGCCTGATTTTGGTGTCCTATCCAAGAAATCATTGCCAAGTCCAATGTCATGAATCTTGTCACCTGTTTTCTTGTAAGAGTTTCACAGTTCCAGATCTTGCATTGAAATATTTAATTCATTTTTAAGTTGACTTTCTGTATGATGTAAGAAAAAGGTTCTCATTTCATTCTTTTGCATGTGGGTATCTAGTTTTCCCAACACCACTTGTTGAAGGGACTATCCTTTTCCTGTTGTCTTCTTGGTTCCTTTTTCAAAAGTCAATTGACTGTATGTGTGGGGGTTTATTTTTAGGCTCTTTAGTCTGCCCTGTTGGTCTATATGTCTGTTTTTATACCAGTACCTTACTGTTTTAATTACAATGACTATTTTGAAATCAAGGAATGGATGCCTCCAGCTTTGTTATTCTTTCTTAAGATTGCCTTGGCTATTTGGGATCTTTTGTGATTCCATATTAATTTTAGGATTTTTTTTCTATTTTTGTAAAATAAATGTTATTGGGATTTTGATAGGGATTACATTGACTCTATAGATTATTTTGGGTAATATAGATATTTTAACAAACTTAAGTCCTCCAGTCCATGAATATGGAATGTCTTTTCTTTTTTCTTTTTTTTTTTTTTTTAAAGATTTTATTTATTTATTTGGCAGACAGAGATCACAAGTAGACAGAGAGGCAGGCAGAGAGAGAGAGAGAGGAAGAAGCAGGCTCCCTGGTAAGCAGAGAGCCCAATACGGGGCTCGATCCCAGGACCCTGGGATCATGACCTGAGCCGAAGGCAGAGGCTTTAACCCACTGAGCCACCCAGGTGCCCCTGGAATGTCTTTTCATTTATTTTTGTCATTAATTTCTTTTATCAATGATTAGTTGTTATCATTGTGCAAGTCTTTCATCTCCTTGGTTAAATTTATTGCTGAGTATTTTATTCTTTGTGATGCTATTGTAAATGGGGTTTTTCCTAATTTCCTTCTCAGGGAGGGCATTATTAGTATATACAAATATGACTGATTTTTATGTTTTTGTATCATACCACTTTACTGTATTTGTCTATTAGTTTTAATGGCTTTTCTTCCTATGTCTAAGTTAATCTTAGATTGAGAAAATACCCAGGGTGGGATAGGTTTTATATTTTGTCTGATTATATTTTTTCAGAATTGATTTTCTTAAGAAAGGACAAGATATTTCTGTTTTCTAAATTGTATTATTTTCTGAAGCTGGTTGTGTTTGGCTGATTAATACAACTGGGCTTCCACCTCAGTAATCTAATTGAATTTCAGATCTGAATCATAGCTGAGTTAGTTCTAAATCAGAGCTCTTTTTATTACAATGCTAATACACAGACTAAATCTTTACAATCCCCACTTCACTGATTTCAGTCCTGTTCTACATGGATAAGCATTGTACAAACAATACATGGTGATCTGTCTGAAGCGAAGGCCTGCCATTGTCTGGAAAGTGCTTTTTAAATATCCTATCTATTGAACATGAAAGTTATATATATTTTTTTTAATTTATTTGACAGACAGAAATCACAAGTAGGCAGAGAGGCAGGCAGAGAGAGAGGAGGAAGCAGTCTCCCCGCTGAGCAGAGAGTCCGATGCGGGACTTGATCCCAGGACCCTGGGATCACAACCTGAGCCGAAGGCAGAGGCTTTAACCCACTGAGCCACCCAGGTGCCCCTGAAAGTTGTATTTGAATGTCAACATTGAATCCACTGGCTACCCCTTCCTCTAATGCACATGCCTAAATTTCAGCATTTCTAAAACCTGAGTCCCCTCACCACAGTTTCCTTCCCTATCCAGGTATTGCTGCATCCCAATTTGCTCTGTATTTGGGTCTGAATGCCCATGTTCAATATGTATAAAATGAATCTTTTTCATAGTTAACTTTCATATGGTATGTATAATATATTTATTACATATATTAAATTTTAAAACAGTACTTCAGAGGAATCAATAGAATTTTAATGTGACTGAAATATTGTTATTTTGATGTTTATTCAATGTATTTAAAGATAATTTAGGATAGATACTCTTTAATAGTTTTTGAAAAAAATTTAATGAGCAAAAAGCAGTTTTTGAAAACCATAGCAATTTTAAAAAAGTCTTGCTACCCTATATGGTGCAAAGGATATTTATTCTTGTTGTGAGAAGCCAACTTATTAAGATTAGGAAATAGTATTTATAGTTGGAAATTTCACTTGAGTAGCTGTCCTTAAACATTTTGACCATAACCATCAAATCATATTTAATAAATGTTACTGTTGAACATATGGCATTATACAGTGGCTTAAATGGAATCACTGTTTTATATGTCCATTCTGTCAATAGTCATTTTTTTCCCAAATGCTCTATGTAAAACACTAGGCTAGATGCTATTGGAAACAAAGACAAATAGGATTAAATACGTAAGACCAGTTATTATCTAAGTTTACCCATAACACCATTCAAACATATAAGCTCAAAACTGAAACATAAAGTACTTTGGGGAATGGGAAGAAAAAGAACTCATTTCCAACCCTAGGATCAGGAAAGGCTCTGTGCAGGATGAGACACTGAAGATGCCTTGAGAAATAGATAGGGTTTGAATATGCCGAGATCATAGGAACTTATGGGGGTTTTCCTTAATAAGAAGAGATAAGAAAAGACAGTAAATTTAAGGTAAGCATATTGAAAATAATTCATTTTGGCAGAAGCATGAGATAAAAGTTATTATATATATAGCACTGGTAAAATAGTGTGAGACTATCCCATGGAAAACTTAATGTGCTGTTCCATAGATCATTTTTTGTAAAAGCAGTAATCATAAACCTTGAGATTTTTTTCTATTTTTTTCATCATAAGTGCACAAGTGGCAGATTATTCATATTCTTGAATATGCTCTTTCATTTACAGTTCTGTTTTGTTTTGTTAACTTCTCCCCTCAGCGCTAACCTTCCCTGGTTCTGCTTTTTAGTTTGTCAAAGCTTATGTGTGATTCCCTCGGTGGAAATAAACATATCTCTCTCAGATCTGGCTATGGCAAGAAGAAATTTAAAGTGAGGAAAATATGTATAGTAAATGTAACCATTTATTTGGTGTGTGTTCCTTGGGTAAGGAAGGTGAAAGAGAGAATAATCTTTCCAGTAGCACTTTTCCAGGAAACCAGAAATATGCATGTGCATTAGTGAAGTTGCAAATGCGTCATTTCCTAATCCCTCATCATGCAAAGAGGTCTGGTTATGCAGAGATCATAGATTGACAGTTATGACCCTAAGGAACCTATATTATTACAGCCTGGGTAGAGACACCAGGAATTCCAGAGGCTCCTAGCAGGCAATGAACACAGTATATATAGTTTTAGCTCCCAAGAGGGACCCAATGAAGGGTCAGGGAAAATAAAGGTGATATAGTATGAGTGAGTTCAGTGTAATCAGGAGTAAAAACAATGGAGTGATAAGTATATAACATAATATTGCTAAAGAGAAATGCATAGGTCTAAGACAATGTATAAAACCAAGAGTGAGTGATCTTATAAGAATTTATAATCAGGATAAGGATAATTCTAGTAATATAACAAAATAATTAAATATTGAATGCATACAACAACTTAAAATAATGATGAGGGTGAGAATATGTAATCAAAGAAGCAATTTGCAATGTCCTTGCTTTTCTGCCTTTTTTCCCTCCTCTCCAGGTAGAGAAATATTAAATTTAGATGAGTCCTAAAATCAAATCCACACAGTTAAAGCATACCAGTAATTAGTCATTTATAATAAAATTAGTAAACATAGTTTAAAAAAATAATTCTGGTAAAGGATGAGATTAGGAGTAATACTACCTTAGATTTCCATAGTATACACCAAATTTATACATAGTGTTTACAGATTTCTTAGTTTTATTAAAATTATTTATGATGTATATTTGTTCTCACAAGTACATAAAGAAAATAAGAGTTACTATCATTCTTATTTTTCAGATGAAATTCAGGAGGCAGAACCAGCACATTAGCATTGACATTTGGGACTTCTATGCTGTCAGTATGCTCATCATCTATGGTTAGATTAGTCTTTAAAAAAAAATTCTCACCTATCCCTTGCAGCTATTTTTGTATTTCTTAAAGTTAGGAACATCAGTAGAATTTTGATTATGTTAGCATTCCAGGTAAATTTTATAAGCCATTTGACCAGGAACTGAATCAGAAGTAGATAATCAACCCAGAGCTCCTTTGGGAGGGTATACAGATTGAGAAAGTGTTTGAAATAGATTGGTAAAGCATGAGTTGCTTTATTTTATTGGCAGGTTTTTATAGTTCTTTACTCCCTGAATTCAACCTGGAACTTTTGCCATTCTTATGAAACAAAGTAGATGGAGATATTTGTTAACAAAAGGATCTACAATTGTGACCACAATTTTAAGTCAAGAGGATATATCTCTCAATATCAGGAATGGGTATACAAACAAGTCACCAAAACAAAAACAAAAACAAAAAAGAAAGAAAGAAAAGAAAATCTATATAAAAATATTTTTCAATTTATGAATTTTTATATGGAATAATTTATTTTTGGTTTTAAAGTTAGTATTAAAATTACCTGGGAAACTATTTTCAGTATAGTAATGACAAAGTCCATTTGTTATTATTAAAATAAGCAAATAAAAGTTTCATATGTTTTTTATCCTTAAATGTCACCTCCTATAAAAAATACCATAAATTTAATTGTAGCTCTTCAAGAAAATAAAAGTTACCTTAAATGTACACATCCATTTTAATATATAGTCCAATTTCAGAAATACTAAAATGTGAGCAAAGGAGACTAGGAAGAAATAAAATAATTTTCTACAATTATGGTATAGTTTTTAAAAATTTGAATTACTAGCAAGACATAGTTTTATTTTTTGACTCTAAGAATTTGAACTTTGAGGATATACTTTTTTTTTCTTATTTACTTCTACCACTTTTTTCCTCCATAGCCCTCAGAAGATATTTATTCCTTCTCTCTCTTTGTTTCCTCATCTATAAAATGAAAGTCTTAATAATATCTATTTCATTAGGATAGTTTGGGGAATATTAGTTTAATACTTACTGAGTTATGAGAGAAGACAACATATAGTAAGAATCAATTAGTGTTAATTAGCTTCCATTATTATTATCTTTCTTATTATTTTGTTTCAATTATTGTTCAGTTACTGTGTTTTGGGATAAAGAAATCAATATATTAACTAAAATTAGTGATAGGCAGAGTTTCTTTAATTAATTAATTAATCTTAAATTAATCCAATCCAAATATGTTAAATTTAACCAAAAAATGTATTCTTTTAGAAAATACCTTATGTGTTGAAATTTTCAAATGTGGATTTTTACCAGACTTGACATCTTTGATTTTAATGCTTAAGAAACTTGTTTTTCCCCTTATATTCATTTACTCTTTATTTTTTATTTTATTTTATTTTTTTTAGGCTGAGGTTTTCTTTGTGCTTGGAAAAATAAGATCTTGCTTCTGGATACCATTCTTCCCTTGTTCTAAAAAAAACAAAGGTCATGAGTTTACCATTTCTTCTCTTTTATCTCAATTCCCAATCCCTCCCCCCAAAATGTTTATCTAGTTTTATTACAGAATTGATTCATCTCTATTTTTTGGAAAAATTTTGTCTCCTAATAAGCATTAGTGCTAAATTTTAGGGAATGTTTTGGATGGAATGTGGGTGTTTAGGTTCATTTCTAAAAGCCACCTATTTTACTTACAGATGACATTAAATCCATCACTAAATATAAAAAGTTCTAACTCTGAAATGTATTGGAAATAATCTACTCTTCTTTGTCCATCTCCATTGTATTACCCTTATGAGCATATGCATGTCACCTTCATCTCTCATTTTGATTCCTTCAATAATGAGAACACTCATTGGTCTCCTGTATTTCACTCTTTCTTCACTTATTTTTCAGATAGTAGCCACACATTGCATTTTAAAATACAAATCAATCATACCATTACATTTATTAAGTTTGGAAGGGAATTCCTATTATAGTACAATAAAGAGAAACTTTTTAAAATTATGAAACAAAACTATCAGAGAAAAGTATAAAATACATATAATAAAATGAATGATGATACAATATTACCAGCTCTTAGTTTTGGAGTTAATTAAGCTTAAGATAAAGCTTAAAATGGTACTTAGATTCAAGTAGTATGTTTGGAAGCTCTTAGGAAGCAGGCCAAGATAACAAAGTGTAAGATAAGAAGAAAGGCCAATATGGGGATGCTGGGGATACTCTGAGGTTGTTCCTGTAAAAAAACAAAACAAAACAAAACAAACAAAAACAAACAAATAACAACAAAAAAAACTAAAGAATCATTCCTGTGGTTGTCTTTTCAAAAGACAGAAGTGGGACACTTATTTTTTTTACCAGACTTTATTCACATTATCTGAAGATTATCCCTGGGGGGAATCGATTTACCCAAAGTTACCTATTGCTCTTGTCTCCAAGCTTAGTGGACCTCTACTGCTTCAAAGAAAGTCCTGTGGCAGAAATCTGAAATCTTTGAAGAACAATTGAACTAAAACGCTATCTTAGTTCAAGCACTCATGGAACTGTCTGATATAATTTTTAAAGATTTTATTTATTTGTTTGACAGAGAGAGAGATCACAAATAGGCAGAGAGGCAGGCAGAGAGAGAGGGGGAAGCAGGCTCCCTGCTGAGCAGAAAGCCCAATGTGGGGCTCGATCCCAGGACCCTGAGATCATGACCTGAGCCGAAGGCAGAGACTTTAACCCACTGAGCCACCCAGGCGCCCCTCTTTGTACTATTCTTATTCTTGCAACTTTTCTTTAAGTTTGAAATTATTTGGAAATTTAAAAAAAAAAAGGGAAAAAACTGTACCTGATAATCTTCTTTATATATACTTTTACAAAATACATACCACAGAGCATCAAAAGCAAAAGCCCTTGAGACTAAGGGTGTCTCCTTCCCCAAACACATAGGACGGGAGGAATCACAACAAAGTGAGGTCTGCCACACTTAAGTTCCAAGTATTTAGGACAGCAAATAAAAAGTAACTTTCCGCTTTAACCCACTGAGCCACTCAGGTGCCCCTGTCTAATATTTTAATGGCCAAAATTATTGGTAGTCAAAAGGAAGAGATGCTGAGTAGCCAGAAACCTCAACCACAATTCATCCCATTTATCACTCGGATTTTTTTGAGCCCCAAATTAAATCTACTTTGTAGGAAATTTTGAAACAGTGGCCAGGCACAATGTGTATATTTCATTCCTTTACTACCTTCACCAGCTTCCCTTCACCCTCAGCTAATACTTCAGCTGATCTGGATGCTGACCAGAGGGGAGACCCAGACCATCGTCCCTGAAAGATCTGAGCCTTGCATTGCATTTTCTCTGTTGTTTGTGGTTGTTGCTACAGATACCCATTTAGGATTATCACAGGCCATGAAGTAAGAGATGCCACAGTGAATCCTCTGAGTTTAAGAAATATGCTACTCTTTTCCTCTATTCTGTTTCAGACCCTATTTCTTCATGGTAATCAGGATCAAATACATTCTCCATTATGGTATTTTCTGGTGCACTGGACTGCTGAACTTTGGACAGGAAAAGTAATCTTTCAAAAAAGCAGGAAAAGTGGCAGGATTGCTCGTTGAAGAGGTTTATTTTCAGTTGTTTGGCATTGAGGTTTATCTTCAATGCTGTAGAGGTACATACTTCAGAAGATATAGAGTATACTACTCTATTTTATATTCTTCAGTACTGAATAGCATTATATAAATAATAAAAGACCAATGTGAAAAAAGTTAAGGAAGGAGGAGGAGTCAAGATGGTGGAGAAGTAGCAGGCTGAGACTACTTCAGGTAGCGGGAGATCAGCTAGATAGCTGATCTAAAGATTGCAAACACCTACAAATCCAATGGGAGATCGAAGAGAAGAAGAACAGCAACTCTAGAAACAGAAAATCAACCACTTTCTGAGAGGTAGGACTGGCGGAGAAGTGAATCCAAAGCGACGGGAAGACAGACCGCGGGGGGAGGGGCCGGCTCCCGGCAAGCGGCGGAGCAACGGAGCACAAAATCAGGAATTTTCAAAGTCTGTTCCGCTGAGGGACATCGCTCCAGAGGCTTAACCAGGGTGAAGCCCACGCAGGGTCACAGAAGGATCGGGGGTGTCTGAGTGTCGCAGAGCTTACAGGTATTAGAACGGGGAAGCCGGCTACAGAGAAAGAGCCGAGGAGTAAGATCTAAGCTCGGGGTTACCTTGAACCGGTCGCAGGCTTGGTCAGCTCGGAGCGCGGCCGGAGGCAGGGTGACGGGAGTAAATCGGCGCTGTTCTCTGAGGGCGCACTGAGGAGTGGGGCCCCGGGCTCTCGGCTCCTCTGGGCCGGGGACCGGGAGGCCGCCATCTTCATTCCCACCCTGCGGAACTCTACAGAAAGCGCTCAGGGAACAAAAGCTCCCGAAAGCAAACCTGAGCGGATTACTCAGCCAGGCCCCTGGTAAGGGCGGTGCAACTCCGCCCGGGGCAAAGACACTTGAGAATCACTACAACAGGCCCCTCCCCCAGAAGATCAACAAGAAGCCCAGCCAGGACCAAGTTCACCTACCAAGGACTGCAGTTTCAATACCAAGGAGAGCAGCAGAATTCCAAAGGAGGAGAAAGCAAAGCACGGAACTCATGGCTTTCTCCCCAGGATTCTTTAGCCTTGCAGTTAATTTAATTTTTTTTCTTTTTCAATTTATTTTTCTTCTTCTGCTAAATTTTTTTAACTTTTACCCTTTTCTTATTTAACGTTTTTTAACTAGTTTATCTAATATATATATATATTTTTTTTCCTTCTTATATTTTTTCTTTATTGGTTTTCTTTTTTTAATTATTTCTTTATTTTTTTTTTCTTCTTTCTGAACCTCTTTTTATCCCCTTTCTCCCCCCTCACGATTTGGGATCTCTTCTAATTTGGCTAAAGCATATTTTCCTGGGGTTGTTGCCACCCTTTTAGTATTTTACTTGCTCCTTCATCTACTCTTATCTGGACAAAATGACAAGGCGGAAAAATTCACCACAAAAAAAAGAACAAGAGGCAGTACCAAAGGCTAGGGACCTAATCAATACAGACATTGGTAATATGTCAGATCTAGAGTTCAGAATGACGATTCTCAAGGTTCTAGCCGGGCTCGAAAAAGGCATGGAAGATATTAGAGAAACCCTCTCGGGAGAGATAAAAGCCCTTTCTGGAGAAATAAAAGAACTAAAATCTAACCAAGTTGAAATCAAAAAAGCTATTAATAAGGTGCAATAAAAAATGGAGGCTCTCACTGCTAGGATAAATGAGGCAGAAGAAAGAATTAGCAATATAGAAGACCAAATGACAGAGAATAAAGAAGCTGAGCAAAAGAGGGACAAACAGCTACTGGACCACGAGGGGAGAATTCGAGAGATAAGTGACACCATAAGACGAAACAACATTAGAATAATTGGGATTCCAGAAGAAGAGGAAACAGGGGAGCAGAAGGTATATTGGAGAGAATTATTGGAGAGAATTTCCCCAATATGGCAAAGGGAACAAGCATCAAAATCCAGGAGGTTCAGAGAACCCCCCTCAAAATCAAAGAATAGGTCCACACCCCGTCACCAAATAGTAAAATTTACAAGTCTTAGTGACAAAGAGAAGATCCTGAAAGCAGCCCGGGAAAAGAAGTCTGTAACATACAATGGTAAAAATATTAGATTGGCAGCAGACTTATCCACAGAGACCTGGCAGGCCAGAAAGAGCTGGCATGATATATTCAGAGTACTAAACGAGAAAAACATGCAGCCAAGAATACTATATCCAGCTAGGCTATCATTGAAAATAGAAGGAGAGATTAAAAGCTTCCAGGACAAACAAAAACTGAAAGAATTTGCAAATACCAACCAGCTCTACAGGAAATATTGAAAGGGGTCCTCAAAGCAAAGAGAGACCCTAAAAGTAGTAGATCAGAAAGAAACAGAGACAATATACCATAACAGTCACCTTACAGGCAATACAATGGCACTAAATTCATATCTCTCAATAGTTACCCTGAATGTTAATGGCCTAAATGCCCCAATCAAAAGACACAGGGTATCAGAATGGAGAAAAAAACAAAACCCATCTATATGTTGCCTACAAGAAACTCATCTTAAACCTGAAGACACCTCCAGATTTAAAGTGAGGGGGTGGAAAAGAATTTACCATGCTAATGGACATCAGAAGAAAGCAGGGGTGGCAATCCTTATATAAGATCAATTAGATTTTAAACCAAAGACTATAATAAGAGATGAGGAAGGACACTATATCATACTCAAAGGAACTATCCAACAAGAAGATCTAACAATTTTAAATATCTATGCCCCTAACATGGGAGCAGCCAACTATGTAAACCAATTAATAACAAAATCAAAGAAACACATCGACAATAATACAATAATAGTAGGGGACTTTAACACTCCCCTCACTGAAATGGACAGATCATCCAAGCAAAAGATCAACAAGGAAATCAAGGCCTTAAATGACACAATGGACCAGATGGACATCACAGATATAATCAGAACATTTCATCCCAAAGCAACAGAATACACATTCTTCTCTAGTGCACATGGAACATTCTCCAGAATAGATCATATTCTTGGTCCTAAATCAGGTCTCAACCGTTATCAAAAGATTGGAATCATTCCCTGCATATTTTCAGACCACAATGCTCTGAAGCTAGAACTCAATCACAAGAGGAAATTTGGAAAGAACCCAAATACATGGAGACTAAACAGCATCCTTCTAAAGAATGAATGGGTCAACCAGTAAATTAAAGGAGAATTGAAAAAATTCATGGAAATAAATGATAATGGAAACACAACGGTTCAAAATCTGTGGGACACAACAAAGGCAGTCCTGAGAGGAAAATATATAGCAGTACAAGCCTTTCTCAAGAACCAAGAAAGGTCTCAGGTACACAACCTAACCCTACAGCTAGAGAAAGAACAAGAGCTAGAGAAAGAACAAGAAAGAAACCCTAAACCCAGCAGGAGAAGAGAAATCATAAAGATCAGAGCAGAAATCAATGAAATAGAAACCAAAAAAACAATAGAACAAATCAACGAAACTAGGAACTGGTTCTTTGAAAGAATTAATAAGATCAATAAACCCCTGGCCAGACTTATCAAAAAGAAAAGAGAAAGGACCCAAATAAATAAAATCATGAATGAAAGAGGAGAGATCACAACGAACACCAAAGAAATACAGACAATTATAAGAACATACTATGAGCAACTCTACGCCAACAAATTGGACAATCTGGAAGAAATGGATGCATTCCTAGAGACATATAAACTACCACAACTGAACCAGGAAGAAATAGAAAGCCTGAACAGACCCATAAGCAGTAAGGAGATTGAAACAGTCATCAAAAATCTCCAAACAAACAAAAGCCCAGGGCCAGATGGCTTCCCGGGGGAATTCTACCAAACATTTAAAGAAGAACTAATTCCTATTCTCCTGAAACTGTTCCAAAAAATAGAAATGGAAGGAAAACTTCCAAACTCATTTTATGAGGCCAGCATCACCTTGATCCCAAAACCAGACAAGGATCCCATCAAAAAAGAGAACTACAGACCAATATCCTTGATGAACACAGATGCAAAAATTCTCGCCAAAATACTAGCCAATAGGATTCAACAGTACATTAAAAGGATTATTCACCATGACCAAGTGGGATTTATTCCAGGGCTGCAAGGTTGGTTCAACATCCGCAAATCAATCAATGTGATACAACACATTAATAAAAGAAAGAACAAGAACCATAGGATACTCTCCATAGTTGCTGAAAAAGCATTTGACAAAGTACAGCATCCCTTCCTGATCAAAACTCTTCAAAGTGTAGGAATAGAGGGCACATACCTCAATATTATCAAAGCCATCTATGAAAAACCCACCGCAAATATCATTCTCAATGGAGAAAAACTGAAAGCTTTTCCGCTAAGGTCGGGAACACGGCAGGGATGTCCGTTATCACCACTGCTATTCAACATAATACTAGAAGTCCTAGCCTCAGCAATCAGACAACAAAAGGAAATTAAAGGCATCCAAATTGGCAAAGAAGTCAAACTATCACTCTTCGCAGATGATATGATACTATATGTGGAAAACCCAAAAGACTCCACTCCAAAACTGCTAGAACTTGTACAGGAATTCAGTAAAGTGTCAGGATATAAAATCAATGCACAGAAATCAGTTGCATTTCTCTACACCAACAACAAGACAGAAGAAAGAGACATTAAGGAGTCCATCCCATTTACAATTGCACCCAAAACTATAAGATACCTAGGAATAAATCTAACCAAAGAGACTAAGAATCTATACACAGAAAACTATAAAGTACTCATGAAAGAAATTGAGGAAGACACAAAGAAATGGAAAAATGTTCCATGCTCCTGGATTAGAAGAATAAATATTGTGAAAATGTCTATGCTACCTAAAGCAATCTACACATTTAATGCAATTCCTATCAAAGTACCATCCATTTTTTTCAAAGAAATGGAACAAATAACCCTAAAATTTATATGGAACCAGAAAAGACCTCGAATAACCAAAGGAATATTGAAAAAGAAAGCCAAAGTTGGTGGCATCACAATTCCGGACTTCAAGCTCTATTACAAAGCTGTCATCATCAAGACAGCATGGTACTGGCACAAAAACAGACACATAGATCAATGGAACAGAATAGAGAGCCCAGAAATAGACCCTTAACTCTATGGTCAACTAATCTTCGACAAAGCAGGAAAGAATATCCAGTGGAAAAAAGACAGCCTCTTCAACAAATGGTGTTGGGAAAATTGGACAGCCACATGCAGAAAAATGAAATTGGATCATTTCCTTACACCACACACGAAAATAGACTCAAAATGGATGAAGGATCTCAATGTGAGAAAGGAATCCATCAAAATCCTTGAGGAGAACACAGGCAGCAACCTCTTCGACCTCAGCCGCAGCAACATCTTCCTAGGAACATCGCCAAAGGCAAGGGAAGCGAGGGCAAAAATGAACTATTGGGATTTTATCAAGATGAAATCTTTTGCACAGCAAAGGAAACAGTTAACAAAACCAAAAGACAACTGACAGAATGGGAGAAGATATTTGTGAATGACATATCGGATAAAGGGCTAGTGTCCAAAATCTATAAAGAACTTAGCAAACTCAACACCCAAAGAACAAATAATCCAATCAAGAAATGGGCAGAGGACATGAACAGACATTTCTGCAAAGAAGACATCCAGATGGCCAACAGACACATGAAAAAGTGCTCCATATCACTCGGCATCAGGGAAATACAAATCAAAACCACAATGAGATACCACCTCACACCAGTCAGAATGGCTAAAATTAACAAGTCAGGAAATGACAGATGCTGGCGAGGATGCAGAGAAAGGGGAACCCTCCTACACTGTTGGTGGGAATGCAAGCTGGTGCAGCCACTCTGGAAAACAGCATGGAGGTTCCTCAAAATGTTGAAAATAGAACTACCCTATGACCCAGCAATTGCACTGCTGGGTATTTACCCTAAAGATACAAACGTAGTGATCCGAAGGGGCACGTGCACCCAAATGTTTATAGCAGCAATGTCTGCAATAGCCAAACTATGGAAAGAACCTAGATGTCCATCAACAGACGAATAGATAAAGAAGATGTGGTATATATACACCATGGAATACTATGTAGCCATCAAAAGAAATGAAATCTTGTCATTTGCGATGACGTGGATGGAACTAGAGGGTATCATGCTTAGCGAAATAAGTCAATCGGAGAAAGACAACTATCATATGATCTCCCTGATATGAGGGAGAGGAGATGCAACATGGGGGGTTAAGGGGGTAGGAGAAGAGTAAATGAAACAAGATGGGATTGGGAGGGAGACAAACCATAAGTGACTCTTAATCTCACAAAACAAACTGAGGGTTAATGGGGGAAGGGGGGTTGGGGGGGGATTATGGACATTGGGGAGGGTATGTGCTATGGTGAGTGCTGTGAAGTGTGTAAACCTGGCGATTCACAGACCTGTACCCCTGGGGATAAAAATATATTATATGTTTATAAAAAATAAAATAAAAAAAATAAAAAAAAAATAAAATATCACTAAAAAAAAAAAAAAAAAGCTAAGGAATAGTAACACGATCAAAGACCCCTTGGATTATATTATGCATGAAACAAAGGAGTCATCATGTTTCTGAAGCAAAGATGGGTAAAAATGTACTACAGTTTTTCCCACATAAAAGTTAATTATTTTTTAAAGATAGAGATTGAGGGGTGCCTGGGTGGCTCAGTGGGTTAAAGCCTCTGCCTTTGGCTCAAGTCATGATCCCAGGGTCCTGGGATTGAGCCCCACATTGGGCTCCATGCTCAGCAGTGAGCCTGCCCCCCCCCACCTTTCCCCCTACTTGTGATCTCTGTCAAATAAAAAAAAAAAGAAAAAAAATCACCTTTTTAATGTATGAAATTCACTGTTTTTTTTTTTTTTTAGTATAGTCACAAAGTTGATGATCATCACCAGTATCTAATTTCTCAACATTTTTATTATCCCCAAAAGGAACGCTATACCCATTAGCAGTTTTTTTTTGTTGTTGTTCTTCCCTTTCCCTCCCTCATTCTATGGCAATCACTAATCTACTTTCTCTATAGAATATTCCATATAAATAGAATCACATTGTATGTGGCTTATTATGACTAGCTTCTTTCACTTAGCATAATGTGAGCACAAACATACTCCTAAGCATAATTTAGTAAAGAAAACAAAAGATAATTTTTATGCCAGAAAATTAAGGATGAAGATGAGTTTTTATTTGGATAAAATGGGAGGGTGGCCAAGATGAAAGTTGTAACGTAAAAGATTCTTGAAATCAGGAAAAAAGATGCAAATCCACTAAAATTAGAAGTAAAGATTTGAAATGAAATAAATTAAGCTGGTGAAATCAAAGGAAAGGTATTCCCATTTCTAAAAATGCAGTGAACCAGCCAGGTGCCCCATGTTTGCTTTCTTTTGTTAGCAGTTTCTAGTGTTACTTTTTTTTTTCCCAACTTCTTTTTGTAATTTCATTTTACTTTTTCTCAGTGTTCCAAGATTCATTGTGCATTCATGCACCACACCCAGTGCTCCATGCAAAACGTACCGTCCTTAGTATACACCACCAGGTTCACCCAACCCCCACCACCCTCCCTCCACCCCCTCCCCTCTGTTTGTTTCTTAGAGTCCACAGTCTCTCACGGTTTGTCTCCCTCTCTAATTTCCCCCAACTCACTTCTCTTCTCCTTCTCCCCATGTCCTCCATGTTATTCCTTATGCTCCACAAGTAAGTGAAACCATATGATAACTGACTCTCTTTCCTTGTCTTATTTCACTCAGCACAATCTCTTTCAGTCCCGTCCATGTTGATACAAAAGTTGGGTATTCGTCCTTTCTGATGGAGGTATAATGTTCCGTAGTATATATGGACCACATCTTCCTTATCCATTCGTCTGTTGAAGAGCATCTTGGTTCTTTCCGCAGTCTGGCAATTGTGGCCATTGTTCCTATGAACATTGGGGTACATATGACCCTTCTTTTCACTACATCTGTATCTTTGGGGTAAATATCCAGTAGTGCAATTGCAGGGTAATAGGGTAACTCAATTTTTAATTTCTTAAGGAATTTCCACACTATTTTCCAAAGTGGCTGCACCAACTTGCATTCCCACCAACAGTGTAAGAGGATTCCCCTTTCTCCATATCCTCTCCAACACATGTTGTTTACTATCTTATTAATTCTGGCCATTCTAACTGTTGTAAGGTAGTATCTCAATGTGGTTTTGATTTAAATTTCCCTGATGGCTAATGATGATCAACATTTTTTCACGTGTCTGTTAGCCATTTGTATGTCTTCTTTTGAGAAGTGTCTGTTCATGTCTTCTGCCCATTTTTTGATGTGATTATCTGTTTTGTGTGTGTTGAGTTTGATTACTGCTATCTTACAGGACAACTTTGTACTATTTCTTTTTTGTGAAGTGTGTGTGTGTGTGTGTGTGCGTGTGACCTATATGTGGTCAATTTCTTAAATATTTTAAGGTATGTTGCCCATTATTACAGTTCTAAAATTTGATACAACAATAGGTGTAAGTTATTGGTTTTGGTATTCACTCTCCTTATTTTGTCTTTGTTTAATTAATCTTTCTAGGCCAGAGAGTAGTATGTTTAATCTCATTTCTTCTGTGTTCTTTCTATTTTACCTTGAATCTATATGAAGATGGTGGCTGTGTAATAACCAAGAACGTACTATACATGTTATGTTTCCCCTATGTATTTTCATCTTCTGAAACATAATTTTTTAAATACTTTTTAAAAAATCAGTTTTAGGTTTACAGCAAAATTGAGATAAAAATAGAGAGATTTCCCATATACTCCCCCTGCTTCCTCCATTAGCAGTATCACTTATCAGAATGAGAATTCTTATGGGGAATGGACCTGCATTGACACATCATAATCACCCAAAGTCCATAGTTTATGTTAGAGTTCACTCTTTGTTTTGTATATTCTATGTGTTTGGACAAATCTGTAATGACATATATCCATCATTATAGTATCATACAAAGTATTTTTCACTGCCCTAAAATTCCTTTGAGCTCTGCCTATTCATCTCTCTTCCCACATCCCACCATTCTGAATACACCTATGGCAACCACTGATTTTTTTTTTATTGTCTCCATAGGTTTTGCTTTTCTAAATGTCATATATTTAAAATCATACAGCATATGACATTTTCATATTGACTTCTTTCATTTAGTAATATTCATGAAGGATCCTTTATGCCTTTTCATGACTTGGTAGCTCATTTCTTTGTAATGAGGAATAATATTCCTTTGTCTAGCATTTATTTAACCATTCACCTACTGAATTGAAGGACATGCATTGATTCCAACCTCTGGTAATCATGAATAAAGCTGCTACAACATCCATACACATAGGTTTTTATGCAGACATAAGTTTTCAGCTTCTTTGGGTAAACACAGAGGATTAAAATTATTGGATCATATAGTAATAGTATTTTTAGTGTTAGAAGCAACCACCAAACTGTCTTCTAAAATGGCTGTACTATTTTGCATTCCTACCAGCAACGTATGAGATTCCCTGTCTCTCCACATCTTTGCCAGTCTTTTGTCACTGTTCTGGATATCTGTCATTCTAATAGGTGTGCAAAAGGTATCTTGTAATTTGCATTTCTCTGATGACATAAGATATGAGCATGTTTTCATATGCTTATTAGCCACCTATATATCTTTTTTGGTGAGGTGTCAGAGTCAGCCTTCCAGAGCCTCTGCTTGTCCTCTCTGTTCTGGCTATTACCTCGTAGGGCCCTGAATGCCATCTTTGTTCTTAATAGGCTGGGAGTAAATGGGATTAATAAACTGCTGTTGGATTTATCTGTTTAGTATTAGATTATGTGTCTGGCCATCCCTGTATCCCTAGATCAGTAATCCCTCTTTCCTCAAAGGGGTGATTAATACAATGTTTGTATACTAAACAGCTATGAATGACAATGTGTCTGTTTCTAGAACAAAAGACTGGTGGGTTTACTGTCTAGTATAATGAATAGGTCCATTTACAAGGCAAAGGCTAGACCCATTTGCTTGCAGCTCATGCCAACAGTCTCAGATTCCTGAATTCAGGGTTCATTGGCTATCATACACAGCATCCGCATATGTGGCACCAAACCTCTGCGGGGCTTGAGGGCCCAGGAGAATCAGTGTAAAGTTAAGTTTGTGCTGCCTGCTGACTTGTGAATAATAATGTCCTCTGTGACCCAGGGATATCACATCTTCTTCCAGCATGCATGAGACAGGCAAGATAATTTGTTAACTTTAAAGTAGAGTAAAATTGAATTCTTCATATTTCTTGATAACCTTGCTTTTTAAAATTTGCTTTTGCTGGTATACATTTTCCCATCCCTTTGTTTTTAGCCTTTCTCAGTAACTTTGTTTCGATTTGTTTGTGTACCTTGTATATAGCCTTGAGTTGTTTTGATTTGTAGTGTTTTAAAATTACTTCAGTAAGTGACTGTATCTATTTATATTTATTGATGTGATTACCATGTTTGGGCTTAGTTCTGTGGTATTATTTTAGATTATACTTACTGTGTAGGTTATAGTATCAGTATGATGCTGGTTTGTTGATTTTTAAAATTACTTTTAGATTGCTTTTTTCATTACTTTCCATTCCCCTTTTCTAGTGATTTCCTTAATAATTATACTTCTGATGATTTTTTATAGTAATTTATTTCCTTACCTAGGTTTCTCTTTATTTGCTTTAAATGCTAATAATTTATTCCATGTCCCACTTATTTTCTTAGCATTTTATCAAAAAGCTTCTTCTGCTTCATCCTCCCTTCTCCAATTTATCTCATTGTGTTATTTCTACTTTGGTAGAGCAAAAAATGTTGACATACTATTCTTACACTTATTTTTACTTTTGATTTAGCTTTAGCTGTACAATGAAATATGTCTGATGCTCATTATGAGACCTGCAAAAGTCTCACCAGAGTATTTTATTTGGGTGAAGTTTTCTAGTAGATTTTTCTGGAAGATCTGTGTATATGATATCCTGAATTCCTAAGTTTTTGTAATTCTAGTACAATAGCTTTTGCACCTAAGGATAGCTTTACTTGGTATAAAACTCTTGGCTCAAAATTTATTTCCTTGAGATTTTTGAAATCTCAAATTGTTCTCCTGTTGTCTCATTTATATGCAGTTTTTGAGCGTTTGGGTGCACTGTGGTTTTCTCTCCATTTCAATTTTTTTATCTTTTTGCCCAGATCCAAGAAATTTTGTAAGAATATGTCTTACTATTGGTATTTGCAATCAGGATTTTCAGTTTCATCATGAGTCTGTTTTATTGGTAGATTCAAGTGTTATATTTATTTCTGAAAATTTATCATGTTATAGTTTAAATACCATTTCTGTTTGTTTGTTTTTTTTTTTTCTTTTCCAGGGATGTTAACTGTACATATGTTGGAATTTCTTCATCAATCATTTAAATCCACCACTAACTCTAATTTTTATACTTCTTAATTCCAATATTTCTGACATTTTCTTTTTTGGTTTGTGGCTATTTTGTTTCATCAGTACTCTTTATTGCATTTTTAGTGGGAACACTTCTCCCTTATGCATTTTGAATTTAATCACAGTTCTGGGATGAGTTTCTTCTGCTGTCCATGCCCTAATTTCTTTTATGAATTTTGTCAATTCCTGTTTTCATATAGTACTGTATTTTGTCCATTCCTACCTTGATATTGAGTCTTTGATTTTATTCTGTAAATTAGGTGTTTTGTTTCACTATTGGTCTTCTTAATGATTACCTTTATTTTTAAGATTTATTTAATAATTTTAGAGAGAGAGAAAGAGGGGGGTGGGCAGAAGGAGAGGGAGAGAGAGAGAATCTCAAGCAGACTCCATGCTGAGCATGGAGCCTGATGTGGGTCTTGACCTCAAATTCTGAGATCATGACCTGAGCCAAAATCAAGAATCTGATGCTCAACTAACTGAGCCACCCAGGTGCTCCAATGATTGCTTTTCTAATGAGTACTTTTGTCAGTTGAAATGTTTTTATCTTAATTTTTTTTCATTTAGTATCTTCTTATAAACATTGCCTAATATATCCTCTTTACTGTGAAATGTCATATACTTTCCTTTATCAACAGTAGTTGGTATTGGCAAGTATAACGATGACCATTTCAACTAATAAATTAGTAATTTTGGAGAGGGAGGGTTTAGCCTTTTCTTATTTTCTGATTTTCTTTGATTACTTTAAGATTCTTAATTTTCACTCATTTCTTCCTTTTCATCCTTTACCAGCAAGCCTGCAGAGGATGTCATCTCCTCCTCCCCAGTCATCTCCCTTCTGTCCGAAGATAGTGCTTTTCTTAAAATTACTATTCCTCAGCATTGGTGTTTTAACCACCATATCTCACACCTGTTTTTAACAATTATCCAGGCAGGGAAATTTTGGGATTATTTTCGTGTGTGTTCTGCATTGTTGATCCCACTGGTCTTTCCTCTTTTTTATGAAACCTGCATAAGGCTTTCTGCTCCTGTAATGCCTGTTAAATGGCTCTGCCTTGTTTCCAATGTTTTATTACCTTTGAAGGTAATAATTATTTCTGTCTTCTCTTTAATTTGTAAAAATGGGCAATGGTGGTTCATTTATTCTCCTTTATAATATTTGTGATATTTGTAGGATGTGTGTAGTAACTGAGATTTAGACAAAAAAAGAATTCATTATATCATTCTATACTATTTTCTCAAAAAATATATTACCAGAATTGATTTAATGACTTTAAAGAAAACAAACCTAATAGGATAATAATTAGGGAGAAATTAGAGAAAACGTTTTAAAAAGCTAATATGTTGTGTCCATATTTAGATGAATTTTTGATTCTTTAAAATTCTAAAAGAACTGTTACTGAAAATTATTACTCATCACTAATAGTGATGGAAAATTTCTCCAAGCATTTTGTACTGTTGGCCTAACACTGAAACTCAAAGATTAAAAAATTTAATATAAAAATTTTATAAACCAATGACATAGTAATATGAGTATAAAAATTTCTTAAGTCTAATGGTAGGAAATATACTATAGAAATATTGTGTTGCAATAGATCTTAGAAAAGCAAGGTTTAATTCAAGAATACAGGAATATGACTGGACTAAGAAATGACATGAATGTATCAAGCAGAAATCAGTATAAACAATTCAGTATGTTTTTAAAAGGTAGTATTCACATGTGGATTTAAGAAATAAAACAGATGAACGTAAGATGGGAAAAATAAAAAAAGAGAGAGGCAAACCATAAAGCAGACTCTTTTTTTTTTTTAAAGATTTTATTTATTTATTTGACAGACAGAGATCACAAGTAGACAGAGAGGCAGGCAGAGAGAGAGAGGGAAGCAGGCTCCCTGCTGAGCAGAGAGCCCGATGTGGGACTCGATCCCAGGACCCTGAGATCATGACCTGAGCTGAAGGCAGCAACTTAACCCATTGAGCCACCCAGGTGCCCATATAAAGCAGACTCTTAACTATAGAGAACAACCTGAGGGTTGATAATGGGGAGGTGGCTGGGGGTATGGGATAAATGGGTGACAGGTATTAAGAAGGGCACTTGTGATAAGCACTAGATGTTGTATGTAAGTGACGAATCATCAAATCCTACACCTGAAACAACAACAAACACAAGCAAACAAAAAAAGAGTAGAAAAAACACATCTGTATCTATCTTTAAGGCTATTAATATTTTTAAAATATTTTATTTTCATCCCTTTGAACCACCATAACAAAATACCATATTCTGGGTTGTTTATAAATACCAGAAATTTATTTCTCCACAATTCTAGAAACTGGCAAGTCCAAGATCATAGTGCCAGAAGATTCAGTGTTTGGTATGGCCCATGTCCTAGATGGCACCTTTTCACAGGGTGGAAGGGACTAGCGAGCTCTATAGAGTCAATTTTATAAGGGTACTAGGCCCATCCATGAGGGCTCTACCATCACTACCTAATCCTATTACCTTTGGTATCAGAATTTTAGCATATGACTTTTGCAGGGATGCAAAAATACAGACCAAGGCCACCTCTTAACAACTTGAAAATGGAATATTTTCTCAAGATCAAAATTAATACCAGGGGAAAAAATTCAACCTCATATTAAAGAATGATTTTTAGTGTCAAGAAATATTATAGCTCTCTTAGAAAATCTGCTCTCTTAGGATTGTTGAAGCATCATTCTAACCTCTTTTACTATCAAAATTCACAGTAGTATAATTTGAATGCTACAGTATCAATTTCCAATTTTATAATAAATATCGAGGAAAATAAATGCATGTTCCCTGGTGAAGATACACCGTTACTAGCATCAAGATAACTCTGAAAATGCAACATAGTTCACAAGGTTTGAGTGAGGGTATTAGGATAGAATTAGGCAATATTTTCTTTAAACTCTAGATCTTTGTTTCTTTTTTGTGGAAAATCAAGAAACTCAGTCATTATTCAATAGGTTCCCCCAAGGGAAAGGTCATATTTTGTTTCCAAAGTAATCCAGAGTATAAGCAGTAAATTCAGGCAATACCTTCACCAGAAATCTTTCCTGATTCCTAGTCTACTCTCCATGACAGATTAAAACTCTCTTCTTGCTTCTGTCAAAGAAAAATTGCACTGAGCAAGTTAAACAGGCAAGGAAGACTATTGCAATTGCAATCAGAGAGAAAGATTAAACTCAGTGCTACTGAAACAAAGGATAGGAATGTTTTCAGTGCTGAGGAGAACAGTGAAAAAGTACCAGAGGAAGTTAAAGGGAAGATATCTTGGTTAATGTCCTTAGGTCATTTGTGTTATGCTAATTGATGCTTATGGAATTTAGGCTCCTATCCTTCCACAGAGACCAGAAGATAGGAGCACTACTTTTTTTTTTTTTTTTTAATGATTACATTTCAAAGAGATGTCCTTGAGAAAGACATTCCTGTGTTGTAAAACTGGCAAGAGACTGAGAGAAGATTGATACCTGAAAGGATCAGAGAAAGAATTTACAACCGCTTGTGTTCTAAAGTAAATGCTCTAAGGAAAGGGAGGTCAGGAATCTATCCTTGGAAAGAAACCTGTCCAAAGTTTAGTCAAGCTAAGGAGAATGATATGGCCATCTTGATCAGTTTCAATAATTTTACTATGACATAACTTTTGGAAGTTTGTTCATCTCTCTTTCCCTTCCACTAAACTGTGAGCTTCTTGAGAAAGGTATTTTACTGAACTATATAGTATGGTATTTTGTAATATTTTATTCCCTTCTTTCTATTCATCCCCTTTATTCACACCATCTCACACTGATGTTGGGCTGGCTTTGTGATTTGTTTTGTTCTATAGAACATTAGCAATTACGACATAAGCTGCAGCTTGAAAAGTCTGTATGAACTGGGACTTTCTCTCTTGGTTTTTGGAATATTGATGCTATGAAGTAAAGAGCATGGATTATATATTATATTATATATATATTTATGTATACATATATATACTTATGTATTTATATTTTTATTTTTCTATATATTTTATATATTTATATATAATGTATATATATAATATATATAGTTTACCTGAAATTAATTTAACACTATATTAATTACACTTGAATAACAAATAAATTTAAAAACTTGTTAGAGTTAGCAATGTAGATATGTACTAGAAAAAAATCTTGATGTATTCAAAAAATTAACATTGATTATCTCTTCACAGTATTATGTACACACTTTTCTGACTTTCTTTATCTCTACTTTCTAGTCTTTGTGAAAAGAACACAATTATTATTCTGTTATTTTAATAAAATGTATATGACCTTGGGGTGCCCAGGTGGCTCAGTTGGTTAAGCATCTGACTTTCGATTTCAGCTTAGGTCATGATCTCAAGGTCATGAGACTGAGCCCCATGTTGGGCTCTGTGCTAGACATGGAGCCTGCTTAAAATTCTCTCTCTCCCTCTCTCCATGCCCCTTCCTCTCCTCACCATGCATGCACACTCTCTCTCTTAAAAAAAAAAACAAAAAAGAAAGGGGCACCTGGGTGGCTCAGTGGATTAAGCAGCTGCCTTAAGCTCTCCTCGTGATCTCAGGGTCCTGGGTTTGAGCCCGCATCAGGCTCTCTGCTCAGCAGGGAGCCTGCTTCCCCCTCTCTCTGACTCCTTGTGATCTCTCCCTCTGTCAAATAAATAAATAAAACCTTAAAAAAAAAAAAAGAAAAAAGAAATAAATGAAATGTATATGATCTTAAGTTCTTTGAGTAATGAAACTTTTCATCAAACTCAGTTTTTGAAATATGTAGTATTAAAATTAGCTTGAATGACTATTTTATATTTTAAAATACTTGGGTGATTAAAAAATATTTATAGCAGATGCAATCAGTGCTGTAGCAGTAGTGTCTAACTACTTCCATGTATGTCAGCCTGACTTCCAAGAACCAGCATCTACACCTATTCCATTGATCTGTCCTCAGGATGCTGAATGTGTTTGGAAATATTTCCAATGTGGTGAAGCCTTAATTACTGAGCAGTCAGTAAATGAATGTAAATACACCAGCTTCCTTTATTTCTTGGTTAGTAATACTAAGGCTTGTATTTGTGGCAGTGTTCTCCATATTCCACTATGTAGCCAACCATTATCACTGCCTTTCAATCCCTGCATTTTGGTTCCTCACATACTCTGGCATCTTCTATAAATTGCTTGAACTGAATCCTTGATTTCAAGTCTAGTTCTGAGGGTAACCAAACTAACAAAAGGTATTCAAAAATTTTATCAATATGAATAATTTCTCTTTGCCTCAAATTACTACTAGGTGAATATATAACAAATAAAATAATTTTGTTGTGAATTGCTTCACTAGCATAAAGAAATACATATTTGTCTATTCTAAATAAAATTTTCTTTTTTTCTTTCTGAATAAAATTTTCAGTTGAAGAATAAATAGTTAAAATAATTTAATGAGATATTAAGAATTCTTTATTTTCAGAACTAAAGGAAAATTCTATGCATCAGTTCTATTAGAGTGCAAATTACAGACTAGAATTCTAAAAGATGCTTCTTGAGTAAATGAATGTTAATACAAAAATGGAAGAAAAACATGTAGTTAATGAGCATACATTGTCAGAGACACAGTTATTTAATATTTGCAACAGCTTTATAATAAGATATAGGTGAATACTTGAGGCTTAACAATGGCTATAGGATTAGATCTTCAGCTATCTGTCTTGAAACTTAAAATTCTGTTATATGCTGTTCTACATAAACTGAAATTAGAATGAAACCATGCTGAGAATATTCTACTATATATTTATAAAATTCATATTCTAGTTTTCTAAATATATGTCTATATATGTAAACACAAAAATTGTAGAAAAATTATATATATGAAAATTTATAGAAATATAGCATCAAACATTTTTGCTTTTATATGAGCTAGTTTTTCAAATACTACTTATAAGTTTTTCAAACTGTAATGCCTAAAAATGCCTTCATTCAAAGAAATTATCCTCAGGGGCACCTGGGTGGCTCAGTGGGTTAAAGCCTCTGCCTTCAGCTCAGGTCATGATCTCAGGGTCCTGGGATCAAGCCCCACATTGGGCTCTCTGCTAAGCAGGGAGCCTGCTTCCTCCTCTCTTCGTCTCTGCCTCTCTGCCTACTTGTGATCTCTGTCAGTCAAATAAATAAATAAAATCTTTAAAAAAAAAAAAAGAAATTATCCTTAGACATCTAATATTTTAATTACTTCTTTATACACTATAAATTATAAATGCAAAATCACTACTTTTTTCATTATTGTTATATCCAGAAGTAAAGTTTTTACCCAGGTAACATTTTAGATGGTTTTATGACAAAGTAGAGTTTATTTCAGTTATAAAATAGGAACAACAGGTACTATCAAAACATTTTATATCTTTGCTTGACATAAAAGCTCTATTCCATGAATAAAACTTCAATTTTTCTCCAAACATTAAATTAGTGGAGAATTTTTAGAATGATATTTCCAAGGCTTAAGAAAGCATGATGTTTTACTATAAAAACAGAGGTAAAAGTTATCAATTACTAAATGGAAAAAAGAAGCGCAAAGTTTTTTTTTTTTTATTCTATCAACTTAGGGAATATTAAAAGGTGACATCAATATGATTACCACATTGAATTACAGAACTACAGCTAAAATGTTACTCTGATGTTTAAATTACATTTAAAAAAACACATATATTAGACATTATGCAATTCGAGCTAAACTATCGCATATCCTTTCCTTACACATGGCTATTTTTTCTGCTTTAATGGAGAATTTTTATGAGTCTTGTGATTAAGCACCTAATATTAATTCAAATTATGAAACATGGCTCTTCAGAGCCCCTGTTGGAAATGTAAAAATCATGTGTCTTAAGTTTGAGCACTTTATTCATCACTATAAAAAATGCTATTCTTGATTAGTTTATAATTTAAAAATAGCTATATAATTTAGCAACTCCTATCTGGAAAATTTTGGTTTCTTTTGAGAACTTTTGTTATGTAAGACAACTTAAAAAAGAATTTTAAAGAATTTTAGAAGAATTTTTTTGAATAAAGAAACAACCACTCAAGCAAACTAAATAAAATCCTAACATAGAATCAACTGGATTTATAATTCATAAAAACATAAAGCCAGGTATTAATTTGATTGGGGGTGGGTGGAAGCTTAGCTACTATAGCACCACCTTGCGTCTTATGTAGGTTTCCCTTTATTCTAGTGATAAGGACACTGAGGATCCTAATTTTCCATTTAATACTTCCAATCCCTATTTCTGTCCCCTTTTTCATGCCACTCATAGCCCTCCATTTCTCAAGGCAATGTATTTAAGGAGTTTAGGGTCTTGTGACAGTGATGATTCTTTAGATTGTATTGTTTGATTCAAAGATAGGCACTTTATTGCACAAGCAAGAGTAACTGTGTGCAGTAGCCCCAAGGTTTAATTTAAGATGATATTTCAAATCTAGGTCATTTTAACTTTAAATATCTGAGAAATAGAAATCTCTTTACACTGAAGTCTTTCTTTTGATAAGTGTATTTATACTCTCTGTCATATCCCTCAGTTCTTCAGTAAGTTTCTGCTAATATGATTGAAATCACAGTCTCTGTAACATCGTGAGTATGCATTGTATGGGGAATACTTCTTAATTTTTTTGTTGTTATCAGTGTTCTGTAACAAAAAAGGGGTGAGGAATATACAACTTCTTCATTAAGTTTCTTTCTCTTAAAAATTGATTAGACTCTAGCTTAGAGTATGCACACAAACACATTCATTACACACACAATACAAAGTGCATTCTCAAAATCATAAAAGATGATGTTTACATTTGAATAAAAGCATTCTTATTAAATGATAAATTTAACTCTGAGTTTACACACTTGGAATTTTAATTCTGGAGGGTACTCAGTAAATTTGGAAACTGAATTTTTAAAAAAATAAGGGAAAACTACTTTGATATGTATCTCTTCCATATTATAAAAGTGATAGCAGGTAGTTCAAACCACAAAAAGATTCATTTAAAACCAGATAAACTTAAAAATAGGTTAAAAAATAAAACAAAAACATGCCAGAAAGCATTATAAACCTGTCAAACTTAGGTTAATACAAATACATGTTTTCAGGCCTTTTATACTTTCTATTTCTGGGGACAAAATTTTGATTATGTTTGCATTAGCCAGTGTGAAGGAAGAAATAAAGTCAGTTATAGATTCCATAAGGTTCACAAGAAAAACAGATGATCAAGAGAATAATTATTCTCAGGAATGAGGCCAGGGCAATGTTTCATTCAAAGGTCCTAAACATGAGCAGTGCATGACTGCATCGGTCAGAGGAAATGTCACTTGATCTCAGGGTTGTGAGTTCAAGTCCCACATTGGGTGTAGAGATTACTAAAAAAAAGTCCTAAACATGAAAATACTATGTAATGTATCAAATGGTTTCCCTCAAAATAACCCATCCAGTAAAAATAAAAGGGAGGTTTATAAGGCTATTTCTTGTAAATTAAATGGTTTGTCCAGCAAAATCTTATCAGGGTGAGTGAACAGTTTAATAATTAAAACCATACTCAGTGGTTTTGAGAGCGTGTTTTTTTGTTGTTGTTTTTGTTTTTTAGATAGAGACAGTGCACTTGTGCACAAGTAGGGAGAGGGTCAGAGGGAGAGAGAAGCAGATACCCCACTGTGCAGGCAGCCCCATGCGGGAGGGCTCAATCCCAAGATTCCTGGGATCATGACCTGAGCCAAAGGTGGATGCATACCCTACTGAGTCACCCAGGTGCCCTGAGATCAAGTGAATTCTTCAAGTTATGATTCCATATACCCCTCAAGAGTTTAGTTGTTTAGATTATTTAGGATTAAGCATTCATTAGAATTCTGTTTTCCCCTTTCCGTTTGCATTATTGCCCCCATTGAAATTTTTAATTACGCAGATGTGCTGTATATTTCTTTATGTACTATATGTATATCTCTTATATATAAAATATTAAGTTGAGGTTTTTTTTTTTTTTTTTTTTTGCCTCTCTTCCCCCAGAATAAATTTTCACCCCTTTTGGGACAATAGCACTTCCATTGTGAAATCATATATTATAGAAATAGAATTTCCTTCTGCCAGAAGTAATGATTCCTACTACTATAATTTGTATTATTTGTATAATTTGTACTATAATTTGTATACTAGATTAGCTCTAGTCCCAGATCTATATAGTCTAAATGTAAGGAGGTTAAAGGTGCTCCCTTCTACCGTACTTAGGAACAGATTTCCAAAACACAGTTTGGTAAAGACTATCCAATAGCTGACCAACAAAGCACCAATTTTCCATGTACATATTTCTCCAATTTAATTCTAGAAAGGTATTTTAGAATATCTTAAAACAAACAAAAAAAAACAAAACAAAAAAACAATTCCACATTCTTTTCAGCTGGCTTTTGAAATATATTAGCGATAGTTTTCAATATTGTGCTAATGAATTATTGGTGTGCAACTAAATATTCTGTATTACAGTAAAATGCAAGATTTTGTACACAGTTATTAAAAGTGAAAATCAAGGCAGAGCTTTTTTGTTTGTTTGTTTGTTTGTTTTTGCATGAAAACTGAGAATGTAACAATAGGACCCATGGAGAGGACTCAGGGCTTCTGCCAAATTTTCTTGATTTTTAAATTGTGAAACCTCTAAAACAGAAGGTCCTACTGAAGCCACTCATTTCTTGTACAATGAATACATCCTCTAAATGAAATGACGAGGCCATTCATTTTATACTTTCCATAAAATTTTGTCTTTGAAACAAAGGATAACCACATACCTCACATACACAGACTTTGTATTTATGGACATTTTATATTTTACTACTTAATTTTATATATTAAATTTAGAGGCAACACAAACCAACTTTTTTCAAAATTTATTGTATGTTTTATACTTCCATTTCTGAGGATTTTATATTTTACTGCTTAATTCTATGAGTTGAAAGTCAAACCAAATAAACCCTCAGATTGTCTGCCTATTCATCATGATGGGCATGGACCAGATGACCTTTTTGTTTAAAAGAAATTAATTCTCCCCTAGGTTTTGAACATAGGAAGTGGCTCAGAACTGAATTCAGAAGAAGAGATTAGAAGGAAGTAAACTGATATGAACATTAGTAGTTCTCTGGGTAATTGCATTTTGGACAATGGGTGGGGACTAGGAAAGAGGAAGAAAGATTCTCAATAAGATTTAGAGATGAGGGTCCGTGGTTTGGTCAGTCCATTGAGCGTGTGACTCTAAATCTCAGGTCCATGAGTTCAAGCCACATGTTGGGTATGGAGACTACTTAAAAAAAAAAAAAAAAGTTTTAGTGATGGACAAAGATATTACAATATGTAAATAACATGTATACTCATATTTTACATATGCACAGAATAATTCATATCATTTTAATTAAATTTTGAAAGTTGGGAAAATTGATATGGTTCTTACCTGAGTAAAGTATAAACACAGGGAATTGCTATGTTCATTGATCAGTCAAAATAATGGAAACCAGTCTGAGACAAGTCACTAATCTCTTCATATACCATATCATAGTCAGAAAGCTCATGTTTTAAAGCTGAATTGATATTTTTGGCCAATATGAATGTCTCCCAGTAAATGTGTTGCAGATTTTTCAAGGACCAAGAAGTCTGACTTCTTCAGCAAATATAAGATGAAGCATAACATGTTGACATGATATCAATTTAATCTCCTTATAAGCACATAACCCATCATTCAGTAGATTATGAACCTGAAGCAAACATTTTTTTAAAAAAATCTGTACCTCAGAAGGAACTTATCTCAGGTTATAGCTACATCTCAGGGTCTAAAAAGTATATTATTCATATGACTTGATTACTCCTGAGGAAGAAAAGTATAATTATTTTATAATATTAAAATTAAAACTAAGAATTATATTTAAATATTTTAGAGTACATGGAAAATTAGGTGAAAGTGTAAAGTATATGGGCACTTTTAAGTTTGTCATTGTTTTGTAAGAACTGAAAAAAATGAGCTTAATCACTGCTTATCACTACTTTTTTTTTTTTAAAGATTTTTGTCTATTTATTTGACAGACAGATCACAAGCAGACAAAGAGGCAGGCAGAGAGAGAGGGGGAAGCAGGCTCCCTGCTGAGCAGAGAGCCTGATGTGGGGCTTGATCCCAGGACCCTGAGATCATGAGGAGAGCTGAAGGCAGAGGCTTAACCCACTGAGCCACCCAGGCGCCCCTGCTTATTGCTACTTAATGTTGTTTTTATGCATGAGTGGATTCTGTAATAAATGTAAAACTCAATTACATATTTTTAATGATTTTATTTATTTATTCATCAGAGAGAGAGAGAGAGAGAGCATAAGCAGGGGGAACAACAGGCAGAAGGAGAAACAAGCTCACGAATGAGCAAGGAGCTCAATGTGGGACTTGATCCCATGATCCTGAGATCATGACCTGAGCAGAAAGCAGATACTCAAATGACTGAGCCATGTAGGCATCCCTCAATCATATTTTTTATATAAACTTCTGAATAATGAAACTTTTAGCATGTTTCTGACAAAGTATTTTATTGTAGATTCTTTACAAACCCCAAAATATTGAATTGTGCACCTGGACAGGCAAGGCGGTTTCTGATTTTGAAAACATTGTGTTTGGCTGTTAAATTTTCTGAAATTCAGTTTGTTGAACTGAGTTTCTACTTCACTTACTGTGTTTTAGAAAAAAAAAAAAAAAGACTAGGTTATAATCATCCATAAAGTTTAAGGCATAATAATTCCCTGATTCTAAAATAATATTAAATAATGATCTCATGTGGAATTATTTTTTGTTGTATATAATTCATCATCACCATAGACTGCATTCTTTATTTTTTGACCCATTGTGCTAATACTACTGACATTAATCATTTTTATTGGACATTATAGGCATGCTTTGATTTCATACATGTTGCCATTATTCACCTGTAAACATACTGAGTATGCTTAGAACCAAATGTTAACATAGCTTTCTCTATGTTCAGTTACACATATATCAAGAAAAACGTAGCCATAGCAACTGCTTCAGATTTTAAATCAGGAGATTTTGGGCTGCCTGGGTGGCTCAGTGGGTTAAGCCTCTGCCTTCGGCCCAGGTCATGATCCCAGGGTCCTGGGATCGAGCCCCGCATTGGGCTCTCTACTCAGTGGTGAGTCTGCTTCCCCCTCTCTCTCTGCCTGACTCTCTGCCTACTTGTGACCTCTGTCTGTTAAATAGATAAAATCTTAAAAAAATCAGGAGATTTTGAGAGAAATTAAACATTTTTTCAGGTATTGTTATTTTTTTCCAGTCACCAGGAGTTTGTTTTTTTGTTTGTTTTTTGGTTTTGCTTACCTGAAATAAGTAAGGTAGCTTGCAAGCTGAAGGTTTCCACAGAGAAAAAAAAAATTCAATTATTTTTGAAAATGAAAACTATCACTGCCCACACCAACCAATTTAAAAGCACTAACAACTGAGAAAGTAAGCTTAACCAGAAGCATAAAGCAAACACTGGGACTATCAGGAAACTACACTGAGTTGCATATTTTTTTCTTTTCATAGGAGAGAAAAATGCAATATTTTTAATAAATTAGAAATAAATATTTTCTGTTATTTTAACAGTATGAGGAACCTTATGAGAAATGTGAGCTTATACCATATCCTCTGCTATCCCTTGCATCAGAATCAATGTGCAGTAACAGGTGTACTGCAAGTCAGCTTTAGGTTCTTTGTCAATATGCCCGAGTATGACTTCACTTCTGCCTGAGCAATAATATGAAAATATGACAGCATTGATTTGGATGCATGGAAATGATTCTAGATGAATTATTAGCTCCCTTTTCATATATTCGTGGTCAGAAATACAAAATTTGTGGAATTCACAATAAAAGAATTTATTCCATTTGTTCCAAATAATCAACTATTGCTTTCTGAAAGAAATTAGAACCCTATACAATGTCTATATACTCTAACAAATTATGACCATGATAACCAAGAATCTTACATATTTTGGTGTATCAATTGAAGAAAGAGGGATAGAAAAAAATGACATAAGAGTAAAAGAGAAAAGGAAAAAAGAGAGAAGGTGAAAGCTAGAAATGAAAATCTAAAGGAGATTAAAATGATATTTTCTTCATCTCAATAGTTAAAAACAGTATTAAAACTGTTAAATGAAAATTCAACATGCTCTGAATTGATTCTTGAATCAATTCATCAATTTTACTCCCCTTAATTATGTGTTCATATATTATCTAATTTCTTCTTTGACTATTAGTTACTCAATAATGAGCTATCAAATTCCTGATTTATGCATTTGCTAATTTGTTAAGATGGAGTTGTAAATTTGGTAAGATGTAGAATTAGGGCTATGGGGGAAAAAAGAGAGTAATGTAGCAAATAGATTAGTTAAAAACCAACAATCCAGAATCTGAGAAAAGAAAGACTTAACATAGTGTTCTAAAACCTAAAGCTAGAGAAAGGTTTAAAGAGCAGTGAGGAGATTTGGGGTAAAAATGTATTACCAATAATTTACTTTTTTACTTGAATTACCAGGACCTATCCCTGGAGTATCCATGGCTCTCAGTATCTTGGGTACTTGAGCAAATCAAAACATTTCAGATGGAAAAACAAACAAACAAACAAAAAAACAACTTTAGATTTAGTTAAATATAGGGTGTTATCTACTCTGTGGAAAATAGGCAATAGCAAGGAAATGACTCTGTACAAACATGTGTCCATATCTTTTAAGTTCCAGTGTTACATTGTTGACATGGTGTTAAAAATGGTCCCTATTATTAATATAGCAACAGACATAGCACAGTTTGTGTAAGTTTTTGTTTTAATTTCCTGCAAGTTCCCTGAAGTCCATCACTGATATATGATTCCTTTTCTTTTTACTTACTTGTAAGTTTTGTCCTGTTTTAAAAATATGGAAAATACAAGGGATTGTTTTTTTTTTAACCATTAGGAGAAAGAGTGCAAAGAAGAAAGGATTAACAGGCAAAAACATCAAGTAAACTAAAGCCTATTCAAAGTCATTCACAAAGATTTAGAGAATAAAATGAGGGATAAATTCAAGTGTTCTATCTCAACTAAGCTCACTCTAATTCTACTTTAAATAAGCTTTTATTTTTTTTCAGGGTTCCAAGATCCATTGTTTATATACCACACTCAGTGCTCCATGCAATACATGCTCTCCTTAATACCCACCACCAGGCTCACCCAATCCCCACCGCCCTCCCCTCCAAATCCCTCAGTTTGTTTCTCAGAGTCCACAGTCTCTCATGTTTCATCTCCCCTTCCGATTTCCCCCAATTCACTTCTCCTCTCCTCCCAATGTCCTCTGTGCTCCACAAGTAAATGAAACCATATGATAATTGACTCTCTGCTTGACTTATTTCACTCAGCATAATCTCCTCCAATCCTGTCGGTGTTGATACAAAAGTTGGGTATTCATCCCTTCTGATGGAGGCATAATACTCCATTGTATATATGGACCATTTTTTCTTTATCCATTCATCTGTTGAAGGGCATCTTGACTCTCCATAGTTTGGTGACTGTGGCCATTGCTGCTATGAACATTGTGGTGCAGATCGCCCCTTTTTAAACATTAAGTCTTTAATCTTCAGCTACCTATCTATCTATCTATTTATTTGAGAGGGTGAAAGTGTATCGAGGGGAGGGTGTTGGGGAAGGGGCAGAGGGAAAGAAATAATCCTAAACAGATTCCATGCCTAGTGCAGAGCCCACTTGGAGCTCAATCTCAGGACCCTAAGATCATGATCTGAGCCAAAATTAAGAGTGGGACACTTAACTGACTTAGCCAACCAGGCACCTCTTCACCAACTCATTTATCTGATCAACGACAGGAAATAAACTAAAAAAATAAATTTTATTGATGTTATAAATTTCAGACTTCTTTCCAAAAATCAGATAAGTTTAGCAGTTTTGTTTGATTTCTATTTAACTGACATCATAAGAAAATATATTTAAAGAATATCTAATGAATATGTTTTATTCTCAGTTTATATAAATTATAACACACTTGAGGAAAGACTACCTGATAAAAGTAGGCTATCTGAGAACTTTTTAATAGAAAGACTTTTATCTAAAGAGCTATAAACATGGAGACCAGTAAAATGAAAATAAGCAAAAGCTATATATTCAGAGCTTGCTGTAGCAAGGGAGTTAGTCACCATCCCTTGAGTTTGGTAGAGACTCAAAAGTAAGGCAGATGAGTGGGAAAACTTTGTAGTAGAAAAAAGCAAGCTTTCAGCTCTGTCTTGATTGGCAGATGTTGACATAGAAAAGTTTGAGTCAGACTAACTAGAAGTGGGCATTACATGCGATTGCCTTTCTCTAGCTGATCCTAAGTTTGAAGTGGAGGCAAAAATTAGGGAAGCTGACACTTATTAATTAAATGCTGGTCATTTTGAGCTGATGGTAGCTGTGGATATTGTTTTTCTTCATAGATTGGTTCCTTGGGGTAATAGTCTGACTTCTTGGATTGGTTACTCTAGATAATAGTTTGGCTTCCTGAGATGTTGGGTTCCTAGGCTGGTTGCTACAGGTTATATTCTATTTTTACATATCATCTGGCAATTGTTCATTTGTATGTTCTGTCAGATCTTAGATATTTATCTGAAATCCTGATATTTTTATTACATTATATTTTTCTACAGGAAAACTAAAACCATTAGACGATGTGAAATTAATATAATCCTAAAATATTACTAATATAATTATAGACGTAAGATGCTTCCCTATGAGCTTCCAAACTATTCCAAATAGTACGCTTTTTGTCAATAGATATAACTGAAAAAATCTAATTACAAATTTAATTTCCACAGTTTAATCAGGTTTTGAGAGATCAGAGTACTGTCTCTATTCTTTTGTTTGTTTGTTTGTTTTTTAAGATTTTTATTTATTTGAGAGAGTGAGACAGAGAACATAAGCAGGGGCAGTGATTGAGGAAGAGGGAGAAGCAGGCTTCCCCTGAGCAGGGATCCTGACCTGGGACTGAATCCTGATCTGTGATTAGATCTCAGGACCCCAGGATCATGACCTGAGCTGAAGGCAGACACTTAAACAACTGAGCCACCTAAGCACTCCCAGTGTCTCCACTCTTAATAATAAGCCTGTGTCTGGCTTCCAGCTCGATGGGGAGTCTGCTTCTCCCCTCTCCTTCTTCCCCTACCCCCAGCCCAGATCATGCTCTCTATCTCTTTCTCGAATAAATAAATAAATTTTTTTAAGAAAGAATAGTTTATATTAGGTGTTAGGTATTAGTACTATATTTAATCTTTACAAAACCCTATGAGGAATAGAATTCATTATATAGAGTTAACTTCTACATAAGGTTGAATTTTTATTAAATATCTTGACCAAGATTACATTGTTAGGAAGTAGCAGTGTAAATACCGAGTATACCTTGTTACAGCATGACTAAAGTACAAAACCTGGGTTACTTGCTGAGTAATTCAGGACCTATGAATTGAAGGTAAGTTTGATTAGAATAAAGTTTAGCGAAAGAAAGTGGTCATAATATTAGGAATACTTCTTGAAGCTAAAGTATTAAAAAACCTCAGAGATATTGAAACCTAAGGTTTAAGTATTTTTCAGTATCTCAGAAAGCCAGTGAATGACATTATGTATTAAAAGTTATTTTAAAAAGTTTGAAGGATATCAGTCTTCCTTATAAAATAGATTTTAGAAGAGCCTGATGGAGTTGAGACTGTTTCATTCCTGAATAAAACAGTTGAAATGCTAATTGAAAAGAAACATTTCAATGGAAGTAAAAAATGAGGGAGAGAAAAGAAGCTGAGAGATAATAAAAGGAATTAAGATTTTCAATCTAAGTTAAAATGAATACATTCATGTGTAATATGAAAAAAGACTACATTTTTATCTTAATGAACTGGGAAATGTATCAGTGTTCAACTTTAGAGTAATTTATTTTTTAAAGTGGACAATTTATTTCAATTAATATTACATTTTCTTTATGTAGACTGGTTTTTATAAATATTTATTTATTCACTTCACACAGCGATTTATTATTCCATTTCACTAAATTAAAGGCAGGTTTAGCATTTAAAAATCAATTAATGTAATCTACCACATCAACAGTTTAAAAAAGAAACATCACATGATCATCATATGGTTCATGTTAACCTCAAATAGGGAGTGGTTTGGATCTCTATCACTTTTCTCTTAGAACATTGCTTTGCCCCTCTACCAAACTATGCCACTCTCTGGAGAGAACAGCTTTTAAATTTTAAATGAAAGTTTCCCTCATTAGGGGGGAAAAAAAAGGATGATGATAAAACAGAATGAAAAGAAATAAATCCATAGAACTTAAGCAGAAAGCAGATGGATGGATTGTGCACACCATATAGTATGTTTCTTATATTGAATGTTAGCATTATGAATTTAGAGAAAGATTTTTCACATGAATTTTGTTGTTGTTGTTTTAGAAGCTTATATCCAGAAAATATGTGAAAGTTATCAAGGGGAACTCCTCAAGTTTATGATTATGGTATGGGAAGATTGATGTCTAAACTTCAAGATAGCACACCAAGATATCACTCCAAGATAGCACACCAAGATAGCACACCAAGCTTGGAAAAGAGAAACATTATAATTATGTGTATATAGCTTCATCTCCCTCTATTCAATATAGACATTTTAGGTTATGTCATTATCAGGTAATTGAGCAATAACTTCATGTATTTAAGTTCCTCAGGAAAGAAAAATGTATAAGTATATACCTAATAAACTTTTCTGGTTATTCCAACATACATTTATGATTATTTAGCATATCAAGGAAATCATTAGAATACTTTGGTTAACATCGTAGGTCATAAACAGAATATATCCACTGTGTATATTAAATTATGATCTAATGTCCATAACATTGAAGTCAAGTAAGAGAATCAAAAAGTATTCTGCATTTTACACTTTAAAATAATCATGTTTGCTTATCTAAGAGCTATTGTTTATAATTGACCATTATTAAATGAAGGTATTCTCTTATTTCCTAAGCATATTAAAATTTTATGTTCTACTTAAACATTTTATGTTTTTGCTTACATTCCTCACCAGGAAAAGCTCAGTCAGGGTTTTGAAATAGTGATGCATACAATTAAAACAAATTCATACTTTATAAGACTAAAATTTTGCATATCAAGGGATTTAAAAATAAAATGATAATTATTTGCCAAGGTAAATTAAAATTTTACACTAAGCATTCATATTTTATGGTTGTAGCTCTCTATCTATGCCTATTTAAATACAATGATCTGAAGTAATTGGTGGCTATTTCTATAAAACATATGAAATGCTTGTAGCTTCATAACCTTGGCAATTTATTCAAGTCAGTAGTTGCTATTAAATAAAGTTAGCTTAAGCTTTTCTTCAGCATTTGATTAGGTTTTCCGCAGCTGTTTTTCAGTCAAATATGAAATTTCATTACTATAAATCTTTGGTTCAGGGACTTTCATTTATTTAAACCACTATTTTCTGTCAAAGAGATTTTACATCAATGGAGGGACATTTCTGATTTTAGATTGTAGTTATTGCTTTGAAAAAATGTTTAAATGTTTGTTATTATACCATTTTTCAAAAATAAAATATAATTCACTCATACAAAATTCAATTTTAGGAGTGGATCTTCAACTATTTTAGTAGTATAAAATTTACATTTAAGATATTTTTTAAATGTTTAGCTTATTCTAAAACAATGTTTCAAAATAGACATTTTTGCAAGTCTCTTGCAAATACGATCTTTTTGTTTTTTAAAAGTCAGTTTCTATGTTATTGACAATGGATAAACTAGGATGCTAAGAGCTACTGCGATTCTGGTGATTCTCTCTCCTTGTTCCTTCTTAATTTAACTCACAGAAATTTGGGGAAAAAATAAAACTCAAATTTTTATTAAAATTGCATCATTTCAGTGTAAAGGATAGGCATGTTGATGGACCTGGGTTCAGTTTCTGACTCTCCCATTGACCTAGGGCAAAACATTTAAGCTCATTGATGATTATTCCTCATCGTTTATAAGTGATGTATTAAATTAGTATATTCATTAAAAAACTCTTCAAATAAAAGTCTAAAATGCTATTATTATAAACAGATCTTTTGTATTTTCTGAAGCATTATTTTTTTATCCTTAAGTATTTTTTTATATATAAATAAATACTATTTAGAATTTTTTCTTCCTCATCTTTTACTCACTTAATCTTATTAATAGATTTAGAAAAAAGTTTTTTTAAGAGTGGTTTTAGATTTATAATAAAATTGATTTTTTCGGGGCGCCTGGGTGGCTCAGTGGGTTAAGCCACTGCCTTCAGCTCAGGTCATGATCCCAGGTCCTGGGTTTGAGCCCCGCGTCGGGCTTTCTGCTCAGCGGGGAGCCTGCTTCCTCCTCTCTCTCTCTGCCTGCCTCTCTGCCTACTTGTGATTTCTCTCTGTCAAATAAATAAATTAAAAAAAAATTGATTTTTTCATGCACACATGTGCACATACACATATACAATCAATTACCATGTATTGAGATACCACAATTATTATCAGTAACACCAGCAACAGTATTACTATATTTGCTCTTTGAGGACAGGTGGCTTGAAATCTTGGTGAAAAGCTAAGTAAAGATTTTTTTTAACCAACCAAAGACTTTATCTTTTTTTTTTTTCATTTTTTTTTTCCATTATGATAAGTGTACTTTTTAATTCCTATCCCCTATTTCCCTCAACCCCCACCCACCTTCTTTCTGGTAACTATCAGTTTAGTTGAGTCTGTTTCTTGGTTTCTTTCTCTCGCTCTCTTTTCTCCCCTTGCTCACTTGTTTTTTCTTAAATTCCACATATGAGTGAGATCATATGGTATTTGTCTTTCTCTGACTGACTTATTTTGTTTAGCATTATATGCTCTACCTCTCTCCATATTACTGCAGATGACAAGATTTCGATCTTTAATAGCTAAATAATTAAATAGCTAAATAATATTCCACTGTGTATATTCCACTGATATATATATATATATATATATATATATATATATATATAAAGAAGAGGTGGTATACATACCACCTCTTCTTTATCCACTCATCTATCGATGTCCATCTATCAATGGACACTTGGGCTGCTTCCATAGTTTGACCTTCTTAAATAATGCTACAGTAATACAATAAATAAAAGGGTGCATGTATCCATGTGAATCAGTGTTTTTATATTCTTTGGGTATATACCCAATGGTGTGATTCCTGGATCATAGGGTAGTTCTATTTTTTAATTTTTTGATGGACCTCCGTACTGTTTTCCACAATGGCTGCATCACTTTCCCTTCCCACCCACAGTGCAAGAGAGTTCCTTTTTCTCCACAACTTTGCCAACACCTGTTTTTTCTTGGGTTGCTGATTTTAGCCATCTGACAGGTGTGAGGTGATAGCTCATTGTAGTTTTGATTTGCAGTTCCCTGATAATGAGTGATATTGATCATGCGTTCATGTGTCTGTTGACCATCTGTATATCTTCTTTGGAGAAATGTCTGTTCATGTCTTCTGCCTATTTCTTAAACAGGATCATCTATGTTTGGGTTTGAGTTGTATCGCTTCTTCATATACTTAGGATACTAACCCTTTATCAGATATATCATTTTCAAAAATCTTCTCTCATTCAGTAGTTTGCCTTTAAGTTTTGCTGATTGTTTCCTTTGCTGTGCAGAAACTATTTTGATGCAGTCCCAATAGCTTACTTTTGCTCTTATTTGTCTTCCCTCAGGAGAAATATTTTGAAAAATGTTAAAACAGATGTTGGAGAGATTACTGACTATGCTCTTTTTGAGGATTTTTATAGTTTCAGGTCTTACATATAGGTCTTTAATCTATTTTGAGTTTATTTTTGTGTATGGTGAAAGAAAATAGTCCCAGAGGCCTGGGTGTCTTAGTTGGTTAAACCTCCAAATCTTGGTTTCATCTCAGGTCACAATCTCAGGGTCCTGGATCAAGCCCCAAGTCAGGCTCTGTGCTCAGCACGGAGTCTGCTTCAGATTCTTTCTCCCTCTCCTTCCTGCACTCTCTCTCTCTCTCTCTCAAATAAATAAAATAAATCTTTAAAAAAAGAAAGAAAGAAAGTGGTCCAGTTTTGGAGTAATGAATTCACAGATTGAAGCTCTAAATTCAGTAACGTTTTAAAAATATTTCATGAACCACTCATGCCTGAGTGGTTCAGGCCATGATCTGTAGCCAACAAAACTTCATGATTTATTTACTCATTTGAAGATTACTTTTATAGATTTTTAAAAGTGTTTCTACATGCATAATTATATCACCTATATATATTAATGTTTTGCTTCTGTTTTTCTCAAATCTCATTGCCTTTTATTGATTTTCATTACCTTATTGCTGTGTTTAGGATCTAGAGTTAAATAGTAAATGGAAATGATGACAGCAGGAACTCACTTTGGTGCTAAACTGTGAAGGAAATTTTAATATTTTATGATTCAGAATATTAGTTACAGGATGTTTTAGTCTTTATGAGATTCAAGAAGCTTCCTTTAGTATCTTGATTGCTGATTTTTTTTGTCATGAATATGTTCGTTTAAAAAAAATTTGTTGTTACAGTATGTGAGTGGTGTGATGTGTTTACCTCTATTCAGCTGGTCATAGGATTTTTCTTTTCCTTTTAATCTGTTAATATGATGAATTAAATTGATATTTTTCCTGATTTCTATCACTTTAGATTAAATTTCCTAGTAATTGGACATCATATAAGTGGAATCATATAGTGAACAAGGACTTCAGCTACCTGCATTTCTACCTCAGTCTGTACTTTCTAATTGATTAAGGTCTTCTTTCCAGCTTATCTCTTTTTTTTTTTTTTTTTTTTTTTTTTTTTTTTTTTTAAGATTTTTTTTTTATTTATTTGACAGAGAGAGAGAGAGAGAGAGAGAGAGAGAGATATCACAAGTAGGCATAGAGGCAGGCAGAGAGAGAGGGGAGGAAGCAGGCTCCCTGCGGAGCAGAGAGCCCGATGCGGGGCTCGATCCCAGGACCCTGAGATCATGACCCAAGCTGAAGGCAGAGGCTTTAACCCACTGAGCCACCCAGGCGCCCCGTTTCCAGCTTATCTCTTAAGTCAGACAAAAGAGGCTGTGGGCAAAGCATTTCCTGAGAGGAACCCAAACTACCTCCCTAAAGCAAAATAGACTGCCCTGAGCCAGCAAGACCCACGTGAATGACCTAAAGACAATGATCAAAATGATGTTTACTGCCCAAACTCCTTGTGCCCGCTGACCTTTGTCCCACATTTTCCTTATATAAACCTAGAAGTATTTCCAGCACTTTGGGCATAGACTTTGATATTAGTCCCCTGTCTTCCTGGTGTTGACCTTGCTGAAATAAATTCCTTTCTGATTTCACCACCACTTGTCTCCCTGCTCTCAGTTTTTGTCAGTGGCAAGTAGCCAAACCTGATCTGACTGGGATCCCAGGAGCCAGGTGCTTGTGCACCCCTTGGCCCCGTTATAGTAGCAAATTCTCTTTTATTTCTGCTTTAATCCCTGAACATATGGGGAGATATTAATCCTTATTTTTTGTGTTTATCAGTAGCTTGCTTCATTTGGTTGCTACTTAGTATAGTATTGTATAAATATTTCACATCCCCCCCAATATTTTATGGAGATATATATATATATATATATATAGGCTTATTCTAATTTAGAATGCCCTAAACATTCTTTAATATGTATTTTTTTCACATTTCACAAATAACTAAAGATGTTGATGAGATTTTCATGTGCTTGTGAAGCCTTTACATATGCTTTTTTAAATGCAGCTGATTGTCTTTTTGTTATTGATTGTAAGAAGTTTTTGTTTTTTGTTTGCATTTTGGATATGATGACATTGTTAAATGTGTTTGTTGCGAATAGTTTTTCCCAGTCTGTGATTTCCCTTTTCTTCTTACAGTACTTGAGTATATTATAAAATATGAGTCTATTTCTCAATTACATTAATTGTTGATACTGGCCAGCCCACAACATTGTTCCTATGTCCCAGACCCGGCTATGGTGGGTTCCTTGGTTTTGATTATGACTATTTTCACTTTGGCCTACAGTTTCTTAGCTTCTGCCATTTTTAATCTGTATGAAAGATTTCCTAACATGGAAAAGGGAGAATATGGAATTTAACAGATTAAAGGAAGCATGGGGACAAGAAGTTTGCTCCCTCATTACAAGCTATGGGAGTTGTAATATCCATACATTTTATATTATGTGCTATTTTATATTATCCATGCTTTTGGAAGTTTGATTTTAAAAAAGCGATGATCAATTCCAAATACCCACTGTATAGATTTTTTTTTTAAATATCCCTAAATTGTTCTCAGGTCCAAGACTTAAGGTGACACCTTAAAATAAGTTGCCTTTTGGTCTGCTTAAAACCACAGTTTCTAAAATCTCAGAAGGATAATAGCTTGTAAGATCCCTACCAAGAAAATCTGGTAAGTCTAAATCCAAGGGTAATAGAGTACTCATACACTTTATACTATTAGAAAATTTCACATAATTTTTCAAAATTCTACCACATAATTTTTAATAAAAAAATTCTGCTAAACATAACATTTCTTATTTAAAATTATATCTTTGAATTGCTTGGGGGGGGGAAATGGATGGAAATTCTTTCCTGGAAAAAATTGATAATATCCATTCTAGATTCAATTTAAAATGAACACAGACTTCTGATGTCAGTGAAGATACAATAAGATCAGTATAACCCATCTTCCCAGCTTACAACTACAACTCTAAACAAAATACAAAAAGCAACTACATGAAGATTCTTTTAAAAAACAAAGCTGGCAGATTTGGAGGTGAAGCAGGAGAGCTAGTTTCTTGTCTTCTGGTGTGGAAGAATGATTCTCGAGGACAAAGAAGAGTGAGTAAAGCAATAGAAGTTTAACAAGCAAGGATACAGAAAAAGCTTTCAGGAGTGAAAGGGGTCTGGACAGGTTGCCCCTGGGGGCTTTTTAGGGATGGTCTTTTATAGAAAACCAACCAGGGAACTTAAATCCTCTAAACATCTCTATGGATATAACCATTGAGTAGGGACTAGTGATAACACCTTCAACGGCTTATTTCCTTTTTAGGATCTAATAATTTTGTTGGTCACAAATAGCTGTTATAACAATACCCCACTTCTGACACCTAGGACAGGGTCCTCTGGTTTGCTCCCTTATCTTTGGTTTCCTTTCATCTCCCGCATTTCTTAATTTTGTGAGCCTGGTCAAGGAGCCTCCTATCTATCTCTCCCTACCTAGACCCACCTGTCCCTTACTCAGAGGGAAAACAGAATTTCAATTTCAATTCAATCTTTTTCAAGATTGCTTTGACAGCTTGCAGTCATGGAAAGAAAAGAAAGGTGGAGAGGAAGAAAGGGACAAAGAAAAAGAAAGAGAGAAAAGAAAGAAAAGAAAAGAAGGAAGGAGAGAGAGGAAAGGAGAAAGGGAGGGAGGAAGGAAAAAAAGAAGGAAGGAAAGGAATGGAGGAAGAGAGGAAGGAAAGGAAACAGGGAGGAGGGAACAAAAAGAAACAGCAAAAAATAACAAGTTAGAACTTATGGTTTCAAACTGGCTATGTTGTTTGACTGCTAAAACAAAAACATCAGAATTCTTCAGAGGATTTTAAAGAAAACTCAGTATCTACATAGTGTAATATTCAAATATCCAGGATGCAATTAAAAATTACTCAATATACAAAGAATAAGAAAATTATGATCAATTCAAAAGAGAAAAAATAATTAATAGATGCATACCTCTAAATCACACAGGTAAAAGAATTATCAGACAAAGATTTTTAGATACATATTGCAACTATTATCTGTGAGGTAACAGATGGAATTAATAGAAAGATATGTTCTTAGTAGAGAAATAGAAATGATGAAATAGAACTTAAATTAGACTTTAAATTGAAATTAGAACTTTAAATTAGAAAATTTAAAAATTTATGGGATGCCTGGGTGGCTCAGTTTGTTTAGTGTCTGCCTTAGGCTCAGGTCATGATCCCAGGGTTTTGGGATTGAGTCCTTCATCGGGACTCCTTGCTCAGCTGGGATCCTGCTTCTCCCTCTGTCTACTTCTCCCTCTGCTTGTGCTTTCTCTCTCCTCTCTCTGACAAATAAATAAATAAAATCTGAAAAAAAGAAATTAAAAATTAAAAGAAATCATTGTATAGCAGGATGGAAATGACAGAGGCATCAATGAACGTAGATATATAAAATAAGATAAATATTGAGATTTTTTACAAAGAAAAATTATTTCCTCTGAGGAAGTGAGAAAAAAAAAATGGTAAAGATAAATAGGGCCTTATTTCAAATATCTAATCTCTAATATTAGCATATTAGAGACAGAAATAAAGGAAGTAGAGCACCAAAATGCATGCAGTAACTAAACAATGCATTGCTAAATAACCAATGTGTTTGTGAAGAAATCACAAGAGAAATTAGAAAATACTTTGGGATAACTGAAAAAAGGATACAACATACCAAAATATAAGGATATTACAAAAGCAGTTCTCTGAGGGGAGTTTATAACCTCAAAGGCTTACACTAAAAAGTTAAAAAGATGTCAAACCAATAATATTACCTTACACCTGAAGAAAATAGGAAAAAAGAAGATAGCAAACTAAACCCAAAGCAGAAAAAAGGACATTTTAGAAACGGATGTGGAAATAAATGAAATAGATAATAGTGAAATAATGGAGAAATCAGTCAAACCAAAAGTTGGTTCTTTGAAAGACAAACAAAATAGTCATATCCTTATTTAAAGTGGTCAAGAAAAAAGAAGTGACTCATTGTAATGTAAGTGCCTGACAGTAAGTTTTGATTGCCAAGGCATCCATTTCAAAGACACCCATCTCATGTAAACATATTGCCAACTGTACTGATGAGGGAACAGAAGGCAAGCTGAGGGCAAAGCAGAAGCTGATACCCTGAAAACACCCCTGTCATGGTGTTGGGTCCATGGTCAAAGGAGCGAGACTGACACAAATCGAAGGTCAAGCAAAGCTTTATTTCCGCCAAGCATCGAGAATCAAACTGACCGGCCAGGGCCGTCCCTTGCAAAGAGGCGATGACTCTCTGCCTTACAGACTAGCTTTTATTTTATTATTTTTTTTTTAAATTTTATTTTTTATAAACATACAATATCTTTTTATCCCCAGGGGTACAGGTCTGTGAATCGCCAGGTTTACACACTTCACAGCACTCACCATAGCACATACCCTTCCCAGTGTCCATAATCCCACCCCCCCAACCCCCCTCCCCCCATTAACCCTCAGTTTGTTTTGTGAGATTAAGAGTCACTTATGGTTTGTCTCCCTCCCAATCCCATACAGACTAGCTTTTAAGGGCAAATGCCATGTGGTTGGGCCTGGTCATGCACAGGTGGCCAGTGAGATTGTAACACAGAGAAAGTTGCACAGTCCTGCTAGGTCACATGTAAGTGACCAATTGAATTACAATTTACCCTATAGTAGATATTTGAACTAGCCTATCACCTTGGTCAGAATGGGTGCCCAAAAGGCACCCAAAGGGCAGGGCCCATACTCCTTGATAACTAGGAGACAGTATGTGCCCCCACTGATTGAATACCTCCACCTGGCCTGACCCACCCTTGTATTTGCTCTTTGGTACCTGGGACTAGTTTCCAGGACTTGTTTTAAGTAAGTCCTCTGGGGGAAGGGGCGGGGGGCAGGGACAGTTTAATTTTTACTGTATAAACAACAAAGTCATTATTTAACCGGATGGCATCGCTCTGGCTAAATAGGCCCTTTCAATGGGATATATGTAACATTCCTTAGGCACTCCTGGGTGCCCTAAAGGAAAAGCAAATAGTTAACTGGTAGAGATTACAGTCCTGTAAGACCTGAGTCTCACTCAGTTTACAAATGTCCTTAGTGATTTACAAGGAAGAAGCTTTCTTATCAACAGCCTAATTTCCAGAGACCCATAACTCAGTTCTCAAAGCCCTAATATCATCCTCCCCTCCTTAAAATTGAGGCAGAAGGAAATGTAAATGAAGTTAAATTTCTTCTAAACCTAAAGCTCATTGACAAGGACTTATGATAGGAGGGGTGTGACATTGCTCCAAGGAACTCCAACTGTTTTCATGTTAGTGCCTTATTAGAGGGAATAACAGCCTTGGCCTGAAAATAACCAGGCGTCCAGTAACAAAAAGTCTTTGTTAGCATATGACAGTCCTTCTGGACACCCCCTTTGTCCTCACCTCCCCAGCTCTAGTGTATATATCAGCCACTCCTCAAGACCCCAGGGCAACAGCTCTTTCTGCCCATGGGCTTTAATAAACCACTATTTTGCACCAAATACATCTCAATAATTCTTTCTTGGTCTTCAGCTCTGGGGTCCACCCCACTGAACCTCACCTATACTCCAAAATTTCATCAGTATGACACTGCTACTAGTAAAACAACTAGATAAGAAACAAGGCTACCTCCATCCATGAATGTCCCTTTTAGAGTGCCCTGGATAGGCTTAGTAAGTGACCCTTTGAGCAACCTTGCTTTTTGCTTCCTCCCCTTAATTCCTGCTTTTAACTTTTAAATTCACCAATTAGAGTGTATCAAGGAAACCCTGGGCACCCCACCTTCTACCATTTATCCAGGATGGCAATCACTTCCTCCCTCTGCAGAGATCTCTGGAGTTGTGAATAATAAAACTTTTTTCTTTCAAAGTTCTGTGATCATTGCTGCTGAAGTGTGTCTTGCAATCATAAAGAAGCACAGGCTGCTGGTCCAACTGCAATATTTGCTATGGTGAGGGAAATGTCTGTGGGAAGTCACCACAAGTGTTATGGGCCCAAGGGAGTGCCTCAGGCATTTTTAGCTAATACTGTCACTATAAATAAGCTGAGACCAAGAAAACACCCATCTTACGTAAATAAGGAATTAAATAGGTGCAATCAATTCTGAAATTATAGGTAAAAGGTATAAACAATGATATACTAACAAATCAGATGACCTAGAAAAAATTGACAAATTTCTTGATTTCTAAAAAGTCATAGGATTCCAGGACTCAAGATTCAGGAACATATAATAAAGCCAAATAGACCCATAGGAAGTAAAGAGATTTACATAATAATAATAATAATAATAATAATAAATTTCCCCAATAAAATCCAACATTAGATGGCTTCACTGGTGAATGTTACTAAAAATTTAAAGAAAAATTAAGAGCAGTCCTTCATAAACTCTTCCAAAAAAATAGAAGATGAGGGAATTTCCCTTAACTCATCCTATGAAAATAGGCTTATCCTGACACACAAACTAAACAGACATTATAAGAAGATAATAAATAAGTAAACTAAATTAAATAAATAAAACTATCTTTTTTAAATATAGACCCCAAAAATCCTTAAACTATTGCTTTGTAAGAGGTGGTGATAATGTATCAGTTATCTATATGAAAAACAATGAAACTTGACTTATAGTTCACATCAAATACAAGAGCCAATTTCAGGGAATTTCATATCTAAATGTGAGAAGTATAGCAGTAAGATAGGGGAATATTTTCACAAATTTTTGTTAGAAAAATGTTCAACAGATAGCTCTAGAAGTTCTAGCCTGAGCAATCAGACAACAAAAAGAAATAAAAGACATCCACATCAGCAAAGAAATCAAACCCTCACTCTTTGCAGGTGACATGATACTCTTTGTGGAAAACCAAAAAGACTCTACCCCAAAATTGTAAGAATTCATACGGAAATTTAGCAAAGTAGCAGGATATAAAATCAATGCATAGAAATCAGTTTCATTTCTATACACTAACAATGAGACAGAAGAAAGAAATTAAGGAGTCAATCCCATGTACAGTTGTACTCAAAATCATAAGATACCTAGGACCAAATCTAACAGAAGAGACAAAGGATCTGTACTTAGAAAACTACAGAACATTCATGAAAGAAATTGAGGAAAACACAAAGAAATGGAAAAGCATTCCATGCTCATGGATTGGAAGAACAAATATGAAAACGTTTAGAGTAATCTATACATTCATTGGAATCCTTATCAAAATGCCATTAACTTTTTTCACAGAGATGGAACAAATAATCCTAAAACATATGGAACCAGAAAAGACCCTGAATAGCCAAAGTAATGTTGAAAAAGAAAACTAAAGCTGATGGCATCACAATTCCAGACTTCAAGCTCTATTACAAAGCTGTAATCATTGAGACAGTATGGTACTAGCACAAAAACAGACACACAGATCAGTGGAACAGAATAGAGAACTCAGAAATGAATCCTCAACACCATGGTCAACTAGTCTACAACAAAACAGGAAAGAATATCCAATGGAAAAAATAGTCTCTTCAGCAAATGAGAAAGTTGGATGCAGAAGAGTGAAACTGGACCATTACACCATACAGAAAAATAGATTCAAAATGGATGAAAGACCTCAATGTAAGACAGGAATCCATCAAAATCCTAGAGTCACTCTGTGACCTCAGCCGCAGCAACTTCTTGCTAGACACGTATGCAAAGGCAAGGGAAACAAAGGCAAAAATGAGCTATTGCGACTTCATCAAGATAAAAAGCTTTTGCACAGCAAAGGAAACCATCAACAAAACCAAAGAACAATCAACAGAATGGGAGAAGATATTTGCACATGACGTATCAAATAAAGGGCTAGTATCCAAAATCTATAAGGAACTTTTCAAACTCGGGGCACCTGGGTGGCTCAGCGGGTTGAGCATCTGCCTTCAGATCAGGTCATGATTTCAGGGTCCTGGGACCAAGCCCTGGGATCAAGGGCTCTCTGCTCAGCGAGGAACCTGCTTCTCCCTTCCTCTCTCTGCCTGCCTCTATGTCTACTTTTGATCTCTGTCTGTCAAATAAATAAATAAAATCTTAAAAAAAAAAAAAAAGAACTTCTCAAACTCAACAACCAAAAAACCAAATAATCCAATCAAGAAATGGGCAGAAAACATGATTTTCTGTGAAGGAGATATCCGAATGGTCAACAGGCACATGAAAAAATGCTCAACATCACTCGGCATCAGGGAAATACAAATCAAAACCACAGTGAGATACCACCTCACACCAGTCAGAATGGCTAAAATGAACAAGTCAGGAAATGACAGATTTTGGCAAGGATGCAAAGAAAGGGGAACCCTCTCACACTGTTGGTGGGAATACAAGCTGGTGCAGTCACTCTGGAAAACAGTATGGAGGTTCCTCAGAAAGTTGAAAATAGTTACCCTACAACCCAACAATTGCACTACTAGGTATTTACCCCAAGGATACAAATGTTGTAACCCAAAGGGGCACCTGCACTCCAATATTTATAGCAGCAATGTCCACAATAGCCAAACTATGGAAAGAGCACAGATGTCCACTGACAGATAAATGGATAAAGAAGATGTGGGGTGTGTGTGTGTGTGTGTGTGTGTTGGGATACTACTCAGCCATAAAAAAAAAATCTTGCCATTTGCAGTGATGTGGATGAAGCTAGAGTGTATTATGTAAGGGAAATAAGTGAATCAGAGAAAGATAATTATCATATGATCTCACTCATATGTGGAATGTAAGAAATAAAACAGAGGATCATAGGGGAAAAGAGGAAAAATAAAACAAGATGAAACCAGAGAGAGAGAAAAACCATAAGGGACTCTTAGTCATAGGAAACAAACTTAGAGTTGCTGGAGGGGAGAGGTGAGGGGATGGGGTAACTGGGTGATAGACATTAAGTAGGCCACATGATGTAATGAGCATTGGGTATATAAGACTGATGAATCACTGGCCTCTACCTCTGAAACCTATAATACATTATATGTTAATTAATTGAATTTAAATTTTTAAAATGGAGAAAAAAAGAAAAATGTTCAACAGGACCAAAAATTGCTAGCTTAAAGTAAATGGTTAATAAATTGTACTCTGATACACTCTGGAGTACTCTTTTTCCCTCAAAGAGACTATTAAGGAAGTATAAAGTAAAGTCACAGTGTGCATGAAGGTATTCACAGCAAAAACCAACTAAGTTTTGTATCCTGAATACATAAATAATTCTTAATAAATGCCCCTATCATTAAGATCCTATGTGAGTTCATGAACAAAAAGATAAATTTTCCAAATCTTCATAGAACTCAGTTCGACCTGAATGGTGAACAAAATAAACTATTACATCAATTAGAAAATTGTTCACTGGGGCGCATGTGTGGCTCAGCGGGATAAGCCTCTGCCTTCGGCTAATGGCTCAGGTCATGATCCTGGGGTCCTGGGATCAAGCCCCGCATTGGGAATCTCTGCTCAGCAGGGAGCCTGCTTCCCCCTCTCTCTGCCTGCCTCTCTGCCTACTTGTGATCTCTCTTTCTCTGTCAAATAAATAAATTAAAAAAAAAAAAAAAGAAAGAAAATTGTTCATTATTAGTAGAGATTGAGAGGAGCAGGACCGGGGCGCCTGGGTGGCTCAGTGGGTTAAAGCCTCTGCCTTCGGCTCAGGTCATGATCCCAGAGTCCTGGGATCGAGCCCCACATTGGGCTCTCTGCTCGGCAGGGAGCCTGCTTCCTCCTCTCTCTCTCTGCCTGCCTCTCTGCCTACTTGTGATCTATGTCTGTCAAATAAATAAATAAAATCTTTAAAAAAAAAAAAAAAAAAAGAGGAGCAGGACCTTGCAAGAATCGTTGTTTCCTTGAAGTCTTCTGTTCAGTTTCTTTAACTTTGTTTTATATTTTTTCTTTGACACTGTGTGAATCATAACATTCTTATGCTTTCAACAACCGCTTATTGAGTACCTTCTGTATGCTAACACTATGTCAGGAAATTGAGGGACATGATGACTAAGTGATACTGAATCCTTTTTCTATAAAGAGCCTACATTCCATAAACACATAAATACATGTGTTTAAATTTAAAATTTTTTAAAAAAGTTCTATGACAAAAATGAAATACAATATGCAATGTTTTGATAACCTCATTATCTGGCATTTTTGGATTCCTCTTCCTCTGTCAATCCTCATATTTTTTTTTCCTTTCAGCTAATCTCTGAATTTGGATAGGGTCTTCACCCTAACCACAGGATTCACTAAACATTGACATGATCCCAATCTGAAGGTTAAATCCTTATAAATCTATTCCAATTATTATAGTCCTTTTAATTCCATTTCTCTTTTCAGTGAATGACATAGCTTTTTGACATAATTTTCTCATGGGGAAGGAGGTCACAGAAGTTTACATGTTTATTCGGAGGATTTAGAATTTTTGTTTGTTTGTTTTTATCAGTTTACTTGTGATTTTTCTTATAAAATGATACACACATTGGACAATGCCTCTTTGATTTTTGTGAACATTACATTTGCACAAGCATGCTTAGAAGAGGGCAGCTTTCTGGGGAGAGACCTAAGGGCAAAATTAGCACACTGAGGGAACACTGGGAAGATAAAAAGAATCAGGGGTATTAATAATGCTGGTGAGCAGCTGGATTTTAGGTATACTCTGGAATCAAGGTTTCTTTTTAAGGGAAATATTTTTTTTCTCCATAACAGTATTTATGCCAGCTTCACTGGGGCTTATAATATTTACTTGAATGGTGCAATTAAAATGCATCATCTTATGATTTTAATTTTAATGATTTTAATGCAATGATGCATTAAAAATGCAATCAATTTTTTATTTTCTTAAATAGCACTGATTTCTCTGGTAAAAGGTTCTTTGCAAACATAAACTTTCAAATAAACTGAATTTTTTTGAAATGTAGAATTCTGCTGGAGAACAAAAGCAGATACTAAATAATGATTTATGAAATGACAAATCATAATATGATTACCTCAAACTTGAAATAGAAGAAATTTAATATGCTAAATAAATCAAAATTAGTCCCTACAGTTGATTTCAAAAGTAAAGATAAGATTTATTTATTTTTTAAAAGATTTTATGTATTTATTTGACAGAGAGAGAGAGAGAGACAGTGAGAGAGGGAGCACAAGTAGGGGGAGTGGGAGAGGGAAAGCGGGCTTCCTGCAGACCAGGGAGCCAGAAGGCAGAGACTGAATGACTAGGCCACCCGGATGCACCTAAAGACATGATTTAAAGCAAAAGAAAGGCACCATCAGTGGAGAAATAATTATTCATAATATAGCATTAGAATCTTGGTAGGCAGTTAAGAAAAAATTAGTTTGGAACCATTCTTCTTCATATACAACAGCCGAAATCTAGAGAGACTAGAGTTAATTATTTTTAAAGAATTAAAGTTGTACTTAGAAGAAAATAGAAGTTGATATTATCAGATATCTGAAATGAACATGTGTCCATATATAAGCCAGTAAACACCTGGAGTAAAGGGATTGGAAGGATGAGTCTAGGTATGTAAAGAACATAACCAGGAAATGAATGGTGGATCAGCTTCCCTGAATCATTTAGGAGGGATGTATATAGTACCAAAACATCAAAGCTGTGCTAGAAAGAAAAAGTATCAAAGAAAAATATTACTATATTATTAAAAATTTAATATTATATGAAATATTTTATTTTATTTTTATTTTATTTTATTTTTTTGACAGACAGAGATCACAAGTAGGCAGAGAGGCAGGCAGAGAGAGAAAGGAGGAAGAAGGCTCCCTGCCGAGCAGAGAGCCGGATGTGGGGCTCGATCCCAGGACTCTGGGACCACAACCGGAGCCAAAGGCAGAGGCTTTAACCCACTGAGCCACCCAGGCACCCCAAAATTATATGAAATATTTTAAAAGACAATAGAGAAATATATTTCCAAAGCATTTTTATATAAAATACTTAAACTGCAAAAAATCATTATATAAATCAAGTCATACAATGTATCCTTTATCCAGAAACTTCCTTTGTGTCCCTTTCTAGTCAATGTGCCAATTAAGATCTCAATAACTAGTCAACAAAAGGTAATGATTACCAATTAAATGATTGTATTTCAAACAAGAGAATATTTTAAATGCATTAGAAAATATTGTAAAGCTAAGTGGAAATATGGATGTCCATTATTTGTTAATTTTGAATAAGCACCTGGTATTCATTGAGAACAACTGAAAGAGAACATACACACATGCATACACAAAACACATTAGTATTTGTGTGTAAGTGTTATGATCAATCCATCAAGTTGCTAACTTGAGAAATGAATGGATAAACCCTGGCATACTGCTGCTCCCAACTTATCTATCCAGGGAATCCTGTGGGGTCCGGACAAATCAAAAGCTGCATCTAACAATGCTGTGTGGAACAACTCAGATAGATTCATTGAGAGAGAAGTGTTTGGAAAAAAAGAAAAGGATACATTTATTTTGGATACAGGCACCCGGGGGAGGTGGCAGACACAAAACAACTGACCTCTCCACTGATAACATGGATACCTAGAGTTATGAAGAGAAACTGGGCGAGGTGGTTGGGCGGTACATGCAACAGAGCAGGCAGAGAGCACATCATCACAGGTGGGTGCTGGTATGTGATCAGCCTGTGATCATGGGCAATGAAAGGGACGTATGGAGTGTGGTCTCCTAGGCATTCCACAGCTATGAGGGTTTTTGTGGTTTGATAGTTGCAATATTACATTCATCGCAAGACACCTTCATCAATGCCTCAAGAAAGTGTGCTAAGAAAAAGTACAATGGGTTTTAGTTATATCAGGAGTTAAGTGGTCTCTGTTTCTGGTTTTGATGTTGCGTACTATAGTTGAGCAAGTGGGCTCACTAACAAAGTTTACAGAATTATAGATTGATTATTTTCTTCCTTCTTTCCTCCCTCTCCTCTTCCCCCCCGTTCCTTCTTCTTTCCTAACTTTATGATAAGTTGTTACATTATTTTATTAAAATATGCATGATTCCCAAACAAGATATGTACACATCCATCAATACTATGTAATCCATGGTTCCTATATAAAAAATAAAAACAGAAATACATTTATATTTATCATACACCAGCTTCATTTCAGCAGAAGGTTAACGATGATTTTTAAAAGTTTATTTTCTTTGAAGACCTAAAAAATACTTAAGGTATTTAGTGAAATAATTTAAAAATTTCCACAATAATTTTCCGCTTTAATTTACTTAACTTGATATATCTCTGAATGACAATCTCTGGTTACTGCATAGACAAGAAAAGTTCCCCTAAATTTCTGCTAATACTTACATATAGTGAAATTGCACCAGACTACTACACTATCCCTCTACTACTATAATCCTCTTTTTTAACTGTTCCTGTGTCGGGGTAATTGATGAGAAATCATCTGAATATATGACATAAATGCCTATGTAAAATGTTTTTCAACTGTGACTGAGTTTAGGGCTTCAATCTGTGAATGCATTACTTTTTCCCCACAACAAAAGTACTCAGTGTATTCTTGGATCAATTTATATTCTAATCTACCCCAATCCCTGTGAAATGATAAAAATTTGCAAATTCTCATTGGAGTATGCATGGAAATATTTGTGATTCAGTTAAAAGAAGTTGAGCTGGAAGAATATTCAATTGAATTTAATGGGCTATATTTATGAGTTTTGTAAATCACTTTTGTGTAAAAACAAATTATCACTAGCTGTCCTATTAAAGAAATATTCAATTTGACCTTAATAATGTGAATGTCCATGATTTTATTTACTGCCTAAGGGTGTAGATGTGGGTTTCCAAACTGTTTTTTTCTAGAAAAGGTAATAGATAATATATTTATCATGATATTATAACTTCTTAGAAATCATTCCTGAGAGAAGATGGAGATTGGAGTCTATTGTATTTATGCAGATTGTGTTTATTTTTCTTTTATTTGTTGTAAGCAATAAAGGAGAATATCAGATATCTTTTCTTTTTAGTGTTAATAATGTATTTCAGTAATCTGTCCTAATAATGGGAAGAATGTAAAGGAGGTGGATGGTATTGTTTTTTCTTACATTAGTATTTTGAGGTAGAAATTGTATAATGTCAATCTCCAAGATCTGAAGTGTCCACTTCAATGAGTAGTTTTGACTATGGTACATATACATAAAATTACCATTTAAATCAAGATATATACACCCCCATTACCCAGAAACTTTCCCCATGTCTTTTTCTGGACAATGTAGTACCTTTCCTGCCTCCACCATTATTAGGGATTTTTTTTTAAATTTTAATATCCTAGATAGATTATTACTGCCTATTCTTAGAAGTAGAACTATGATGAACATTTTCTTTGCAACTTTTTTCTGCTTTTAACATAATGTCTGTGGGATCAAAGCTTGATATGTTCATGTGCCAGTATTTTGTACATTTTTTGTTGCTGAGTAGTATTCCATTGTATGACTGTAAAACAGTTTGTTCATCCATTCTCCTGTTGATGGTTTTTGGCTTTTTTACATGGCACTGTTGTGACTTAACAGTATTTTCTGGGGGAAGAGGCAGGGCAGGAAGGAATACCTAGGGTTGAAATTCATAGACATTTGAGTTGCTTCCAGTTTGGTGTTATTATGAATAAAGTTTCTATGAATATCTTGATCTAGTATTTTGTGGATGTGAGTGTGTTGTTGTTATTGCTGTTATCTTGGTAAATACTTAGGAGTGGAATTGTTCATTATAGTATAAGTAGGTGTATGTTTAATTTTATAAGAAAGTGCCAAACAATTATCCAAACCAACTGTAACATTATGCATTTTTGCCAGCAAGGCATAAGAATTCCAGTTTCTCCACAACTGCACAAATATTTGCTTGTAATAATATTAACAATTGTAATAGTTATATGGTAGTGTTTAATTTGCATTTTTCTGAAATGTAAATGTATTTTGATCTTTTTTTCATATGATCATAGTTATCCCAATTTCTTCTGTGTAGGATCCAACTCTTTTGTTTCATTTCAGTTATAAAAATTATTATTCTACTCTTGTTAAGGTATTTCATAAATGTCAATTAAATGGATTGAAAGTGTTCCTTTAATCTTCCAAACACTTACAAGTTTCTGTCTAATTCCTTTACCAATTATGGGCAGAGGAATGTGAAAATTTATAAATATAATTACAGATTTCTTATTTCTTTCTCCATTTCTGTCAATTTTGAACTTCTATTATATATTTACATCTTCTTGAAGAATTGAAACTTATTTTAAAAATAAAAGTCTCTAGTATTCTGGTATTCAGAGAATGTCTTTTTTCTTAAAGTCTCCTTTTTAAAAATTTGAATACACTACTTCATATTTCTTTGTATTAGTGTTTACTTAAAAATATCTTTTCCTTTTTTGTTTTTCTTAACTTTTAATATATCTATGAGTTTGTTCATTTTTCTTTCTAAAGGTTTTATTTATTTATGAGACAGAGCACAAAGGAGAGGGAGAGAGAGAATCTGAAGCAGGTTCTATGCTGAGTGAGTATGATATGGGGCTAGATCTCACCCCTACAAGATCATGACCTGACCTGAAACCAAGAGTTGGATGCTCAACTGACTGAGCCACCCAGGCACCCCCATAGCTATGAGTTTAACATGTAATGGTTTTAAACAGCATTTTTAAATGCTGGGTCCTATTTTTTAATCCTTTCTACAGTCTTTTCCTTTCTTTTTTCCCTAGAAAAATTTAAGCAACTCATGTATAATTAATTATTAAAAATAGTGGATTTGATTAATGTCCTCAATATTTGTTTTATAATTGTTGCATCTGTTGCTTTTACTTTTTTCTACCTTTTTTTTTTAAAGGATTTTATTTATTTGACAGAGATCACAAGTAGGCTGAGAGGCAGGCAGAGAGAGGAGGAAGCAGGCACCCTGCTGAGCAGAGAGCCCAATGTGGGGCTAGATCCCAGGGTCCTGGGATCATGACCTGAGCAGAAGGCAGAGGCTTTAACCCACTGAGCCACCCAGGTGCCCTTTTTTCTACCTTTTTAGTATTAAAGTGTTCTTTCTTTGTTATTTTTTCCTTTTGTAATTTCATTTTCTCATCATGAATATTTTAATTTTTAACTATATATCTATGTTTAAGTTTTTAACTGTTGTGATAGGAATATAATATACATTTTCAAATTATCACAAATACCTGTCACTTAATACCATTTCATGTATAACATACGAATATTGCAACAGGACCCTTGGTGGGTCAGATGGTTAACCATCTGCCTTTGACTCAGTCTGTGATCTCCATGTCCTGGGGATTGAGTCTCACATTAGGCTCCCTGTTCAGCTGGGAGTCTGCTTCTCCCTCTTCTTCCCCCTGCCAACACCCCCCAGCTCTCATGTTCTCTCTCTAAATAAAATCTTAAACAAACAAATAAACAAAAAAACATTGCAACAGTATGCTCCTATTTACCATTTTGTTCTTTATGCAGTGTAGTTTATTTCACTGTGTGAATTCTCAGTTCCATAAGATACTGTTATTTTTTGTTTTGCATACTAATTATTCCTTAAATAAGTTGAAAAAATGTAAATAACCTGTTTTCTATACCTCTCCATATATTCATCATTTATAATGTTCTTCATTCCCTCTTAAATAAAGTTGACATGTCATATTATTTTTTAGCTTAAAGAAAAATTTTAAAGCTATTTTTGCAATATGAATCCACTGGTGACAAACTCACTGACTTTAATTTATGATTCATTTATTTTCTTTATTACTGAAGGGTATTTTATTAGCAATAGACTAATAGGTGGCTGTTGTGGTCTTCCTCTCAGTTTTCAAACAGCTAATTTTATTATCTTCTGGCTTCCGTTATCTTCTGGCTAATCTTATTCTTAGTATTTGGTTATTATTACACACAAAACTGGTCACAAGATTCTATCACATTTAAGAGGTAGAAAAATAGACTCCTCTTGATAGGAGATCCTGAAAAATATTATGGCCATGATTTCCAGTCTAAAAAAGTCTATATACCCTCAATGTAATTATTTATATTAATCCCATGCATAAATGTGCTCACCGTCTTCTCCAAAAGTTTTATCACATGCTCGAGAACATGATTAGGGTTCAGTATCTTGTTATCTAAAACACTTCCAAAAGTGGATGAGGCAACTTAAGTTTTGTTCAAAATTTACGGTTTCTCAGTAACTAAGAGACTCATAAGATACAAATACCGCTACACTCCAAAATCACAAGGGTGAGGCAGGGACAAGATAATAGCAAGAGCCATTTTCAATCAATAAAGAGAAGAATGAGAGCACATAGTAGTCATTATTCCTCAGAAATTTTGAAATTTGGGTAGATTTCTCCAGATTCTCGAAGAATTCAGAATAGGTCTTTCTAGTATCCAGTTTGGCAACCTGAGGTTGTCCATCCCCTTTGCTCTTGGCTCACCATCTGAGTCATCCATCCATGCTTCTTTTTTGTAAACTATGTTTCATGTTTACAGCTGGGAAGATTTATCAGCCTGATCCCTGCTTAAAGGTATTTGGTGAATCTTGGTAAAAGTTTCCTGTTTGTTTGAAATGAATATATATTGCAGTTTGGGTTGAAGTGTGACTAAGTTTTCACTGCATTGTTCAAAATGTTTACATACTTACTAATTTTGCATTTGAGTTTGTGTGTGCATGTGTGTCTGCAGATACTTAAAAGGTAACTTTTTCTTAAAAAGACACTGTCAAATTACTTTAAAATCACTAACTATAGTTGAAATTTTTTCTGTATATTATGTTAATTTCCTCAACATTTTGTTGCAGAAATATGTAGACTATGTTACTAGGCCGTTAGTTTTATGATGGTTTATTTTCTGTTAAATTGGTTGTTTTATAGTTACAAACTGCCCCTTCTCATCTCTACTAGTATTTCTTATCTTAAATATAGACTTTTTATGACAAAAGTCTTTTTATGACATCAATGTTTCTTTTAGTTAGAATTTGACTAGAATTTTATTTCCATCCTTTTTCTAACAATGCTTTTGTCCATAGAGTCTGTGTTTCTTGTGAGCAGCAAGTTTTTAAAGGTCAATTCTGACATTCTCTTAATTATAATTGGAATAGTATGTACATTGAATACAGTTACTTATATCTGTGGGTTTAATAATACCAATGTACTTTTTTGGTTTTTTTTTTAATCTCTACATTGATCTTTTTGCTTCCCTTATTAACCTATTTTTTAAAATTTATTTTTCCTTTCACTAGTTCATTAATATACATGCTTTTATTATTTATTTGATGGTTACTCCAGAATTTTTTATGTGTACCCAGTGAAAAATATACCTTCCTACTTTATTATTTTTGTTACTTCCTAGGCAATGCAAAGAAGTATTCCACTTCATCTCTTTTTCACTCTTAACTTCTGTGAAATATTTGTCATGTTTTTCAAATCTACAATGCTTTCATTTCTTTCTGACCTACATGTTTTCATACAGAAAAATTATCATTCTACCTGAGTAGACCCTTTTATAATTTTCTTATAGTGCATATACACTGATGTTAAATTCTCTCATTACTGTGAAAAAACATACATTATTTTTTTACCCTTTTTTACTGGAGGTTATTTTTACTGGATATAGAAGTCTTCATTGACAGTAATTTTCTTTCAACCTTTAAAGGTACTCTGATTGCTCTATGCTGTTACTATTATTATTATATTTTTCTAGTCAGAGGTTAGTTCACAGGCTTATTATGAGGACTTTGAAATGAATATATAGAGAGATAGGAATGTAATATATATAATATACATTTGTTTTCCTACACACTTACTATGATAGTTTTCTTCATGTGGTCCATTAAAAAAAAAAATCAGTTTTGGAAAATTTGCTAGTACGCTATCAAATGTTAATGTGTCAGCCTTTTTCTCCTGTCATATTGGAACTTTATTTATTTATTTATTTATTTATTTATAACTAAGTAGGCTCCACATCCAACATAGGGCTTGAACTCCTAAGAGTTGCACGCTCCACCAACTGAGCCAGACAGATACCTCTGAAACTCTAGTTATGAGACTATCCAAATTTTGCATCACTTCACACATGTCTACAATTTATTAATTCATTTTTATCTACAGCTCTTTGCTTTAATCTGAATAATTTATTCTTATATTTTTCTAGTTCACTAATATTTGTTCTAGTATTCATTCTGCTTCTAACTTTTATTTTTGTATATATATTTTTTTAAATTCTGGCATTCCATTAGAGTTTTTAAACTTCTGATTCTCTAGTAAAATTCATTATTTTATAAAAAATCATTTCTTAAAATATTAGCCATAGTTTTAATTTTTGTCCAATAAGTTGGATTACTTATTTGTATGTTTGTTTATATCATATTTTCTTTATGATTTTAACCATTTGGCTCAATATTCTGGTAAATCTAGTAGTTTGGTTTTTATTTAATATAAGACTTTGGTATGATAAATTGTATACATTTTAGATGACGTTATCTTCCTCCAGAGAAGATTTAATTCCTTTGGCAGAGGGGTGCAAAAGTAAGGTTACCTTGAGGCTATTACTAATTTTTCCTTTACTTGTATGGGATCTTCAGTTATCCCAGACATCTCAGCTAAAAGCCTGAAGTGTTACTGGGACCCTTCGTTCTTTCAAGCTTGAACTTCCAGGATGCGTCATCCTCTTAGTACTATATTAACGCTAGAATCTATCCGTGGTGTTGTATTTGATTAGCAAATACTGTAGAGGTCACTTGTAGGCAACAGTGGAAACCAGAGTAAGGTAAAAAGGCCCACAGTGACCACCCAGCTGAATCCAAACAGGCTCATTAAGTGACCCACTTCGAAATAACCATAGGCTTAACTGACCAATTATATCCAGGCACATTCCTAAGATTACCAAAAAAGGAAAATTCCATATGTTCTCATACTCCCTCACTCCACCCCACAACTGTGGTCCCACTGCCTCATCACAGGCACTCTCTTTGCTGTCCTGCCTGTCCCTTCCTTGGAGTGTATTCAGTAAACTTCTATCTTCTTTGTTCTGCCTTGGGTGAATTCCTTCACTGCCCATTCCACTGGCTTCCACCCAGTTGGATTCCCCCACATTTAGGGCCTCCATCCAATTAGGAGAGACACTACAATATGTTTTGTTCACTTTCTCAGAGATTTGACTATTTATGTGCAACATATAATTTGCCACATGCATCAAAGAGAAATCTACTGCAGAACATCAGGTTCACTTCTCAGTGGCCATTTTTTCTCTGAAATTCTTGTCTCTGGAATCTTTGCTGCATTTAAAGACTCAAATTCCATTTTTCCCCCCAAAGTTATTGAAACTGTAGAAAATAATATGTAGATTTATTTTTGTTAAGGTCTCTATGCCCCTGGGTGTAAATTAGCAAATACTCTGAGGATAAAATGCTGAAGAGAAGTTTGGTTTGGATAAATGCACTTCCCTTGTCACAAAGGTCTTGGACTCTTAAGTCCTTATTGCATTTGAAGGCTATTTGATATTTTCAAACCATTATTTTATATTTTTTCCAACTTTATAGGTGTTCTTTGTGGGGAGATCAGTCGGAAACCAGTGATGGAGTTCTATATGCAGAGTGCTGCATATGGAGTATTAGCTAGAGGTGAATAGACTCAATACATTCTGGTATACCGAACAAATAAAAAAAAGTATTTTTACTGCTAAAACCAAAAAATACAAAAGTTCTGTGCTGTATTTCCATGTTTTATTGCCACAAAATATATATTTTAGCTTTATTGCCTTATATTTTTGTTATTTTCATCTAATTTCCCTGCATAACTAATTAAAAAAAGAGATAAGAGAATATACCATATACTCCCAGATTCTAAGGAGCTTACAAACTCTCCACAACAGTCAATTCAATACCTGATTTAAACTCCTTTAAAATGTTCTTTTAAATGATAACTATATGATAATTATTTATGTGTAGTATATTTATACCCTTTCAAAGAAAACTGGCAAGGAGATGACAATCTATTCTTTAAAGAGTCTTAAAGCATTCTTCCATACCTGCTTATTAATTGTGTCTATGGAAAATTAATTCTATTCTTAAATGGACTTCTAGATTATCTATAATTGTGTGTGTGTGTGTGTGTGTGTGTGTGTGTGTGTAATTGCTTTATATTGGATGGGATTAGACATGTCAGGTTTACATTTCTATGAATTTCTACAATTTACTATAACTAAAATATGTCAAGAAAATGTACTACAGGAACAAAAGAATTGTAGAAACTAATGGTGAGTATATATATTTAAAAATACATATTGCCATATTATTCTTGCTCCTGAACTCACAAAATATTTTGGATGCAGTTTATGGGAGAAAATTACTTCTTACATCTGATATTAGATGCCATAGTTATGGAAATTTTCTCCCTGGATAGCTCCTTTCTCATTCACCACCAAATTACCATGATCATAACAGCTGTGTCAGCTAGCCAGAGTTCTTCTTTAAGCAAATGGGAGTTATGCAATCTTTCACTCACTGTCATGCAAGATAAACTACAATCTCATAATAATGCTGTAGTTCTACATAAAAACCAATTACATAGCAGTGGCCCACCTATTGAAGTATTAAAACCCAACAAGAAGTAGTAAAGCTTTACTTTTCCAGGTTGGAATGAATGTGAACTAACAACATGATGCAAATTTAAAAGTAAATTTAAATCACATGGAAAGGCAAAGTATACTATGCTAGAGAAATATTTTAGAAAAAATTGAAAATAATTATATAAAATGGTGAACTAATTAAAATTAGGAGTATGGTACAATACAAAACATATTATCTGTGGTTATCAACATTATTTAAAATTGCTGATTACAAATTGATCAGATACAATACATAAGTTTAGTAGCTTACAAAATAAGTCTGTGTTTATCACTTCATTTAGTCTTCAGGAAGAAAAAGAGTAATAACCTTCTAACCCCTAAATATGCTTTATACCGAATTTAAAATCCTAATAAGATGCTAACACATTATCATGATTTGTGAAAATAAGTAATTTCATATGTTTCATACGTTGGTTCAATGAGTGGAAATATTTTAGAAACTTGAAAGATCTCCTCAATACTAGAAAATTCAACTTGTGGCTTTTTACATATGTTGCAAACAGGATTTCTTCTAATTTGATTTTTTGTCTTTTTAAATATTTATTGATAATGATTTTTACTAGTTTGCTTTTAAAGGAACAAATACAGAGTTTTTCCTCTTTAAGTATGGCAACATAAATAAATACCCTGCTTATCAAACCTGCTCATTTTTTTTAAAATGTAGAGATGAGCTTACAGTTAAATACAAATTAACTAGATGGCAAAAACAGAGAAAATAGGTATCTGAATAGAGAGAAATTCCTTGCAGACATCTATACACCTGGTGATTTGGGCTTGGTTTTCAATATGGTATTCAGAGACAAAGCTCAGGACTTGTTCTAGTGGAAGTTCCAAAGAATACCTTCAAATAATGTGGAACTGCAAAGAACTATAGTTCTTACAAGTAAACTAGAAATAAATCCATGCCTCTAAGATATAGCAAAGAAAATTACCCATCTAAAAGCTTGATACAGAGCTTAAATAGAAAAATACCTTTAGGTCGCCTGGGTGGCTTAGTGGGTTAAGCCTATGCCTTCGGCTCAAGTCATGATCTCAGGGTCCTGGGATTGAGTCCCACTTCTGCCTACTTGTGATCTCTCTGTCAAATAAATAAATAAAATTTTTAAAAAAAGGAAAAACAGAAAAATACCTTCACAGAATTTATAAAATTTATAAAAATGGCACCTACCTAAGAGATCTACTTATTCTATAAATTTTTGTAGTTAAAATTAAGTATATATATATATATATATATGTATATATATATATATATATATATATATATATATATAGTTAAAGATATACTTTAAAAATTTTTTATGCAGTATTTTCCCTAATTTTTTACTGTATGGCTATTATCTTCACTTGTTTTCTTGGAAACACTTTCCCCACTCCAGAGGAAGATTAATATTTACATTTCGAAGTATAATTCTGGTTTCTTTTTATATTTAATCATTTAATCCACTGGAATACTAATTGAAGTTTGGGATGAGGAAGGAGTTGAACAATTATTTCCACAATTATTTTTTTCTAGATTATTATGCTTTCATAAGTTATTATTAAAATTAATGTGTGGGTAAGTTTAAGGAGTATTACCATGCAAATATTTAGAGTTCTCTCTCATGGGTTCCTTCTATTTTTGTAAATTTTATCCATAGGTACTTGTTTGCACTTAGATTTTAGAGGTTTCTTTTTTACCTAGATTTTAGAGGTTTATAGAAAAACATTTATTTGTCTGTTTATTGTAACCTGATATGATACAGTCTAATAGTTTTATTTCTTGCTTTATTTGTCTGTTTTTTTTTTTGAAGGTAAAACAAATATATCTTTCCTTCTTTTTTTTTAAAGATAATCCTAGACTTCTAGCACTTAGTTTTTTTATTGTTTTATTGACATTTAAGGGTGTATTTAGCAATATGAAACAAAAGGTTGTGTTTTTGTTGTTGTTGTTGTTGTTGTTTTCTGTATTGTTTCATCTTTCTATCTTTATTTCTCCTTTTCCTGATAATAATGTCATTGATGTAGTTTTGGAATACAGGTGAGGTTTGGTAGGGAGAGGTCCAGAGCGATGACCAAGAAAGAATTCTTGAGATGTCTTTGGGGCAAATTGGTGGTTTTGGTGGTTTTATTAAAGCATGGGGACAGGACCCCTGGACAGAAAGAGTTGTTGCCCTGGGGTTGTGAGGGGTGGCTGATGATATACTTGGGAGTTGGGGAGGTAAGGAAAAGGGAGGTTTCAAAAGGATTTTCATGTGTTAAAAAAGACTCACAGGATACCAAAGCCTTGCCAATGTCAAGTGAAAGTTGTTTTTCCCTTTAGCAAGTCATTAACATTAGAACCTTTGGGAGCTTCATGGAATAATGTCAGGTATATCCCAACTAGGAGTGTGTGTGTTGTTCAGGGAGGTTGCTGGGTGTCAGCTTCTACTTTGTCCTTAACTAGCCTTCTACTCCCTCATCATCATGACATTTTTTTTTTCTTTTTGATTGATATATAATTGGTTATCATTTCCTTTATTTTGTGTACATAGTTGTTTATCCATTTGTTTTACTTTGAGTATATTGTAGACAAAGTATAGTTGATTGTTTCCATATATTACAATAAGCAGAATCATGTATAATTTATTTTTAAAAATACATTTAGTATAGTCTAGATTATAATATCAAGGAGAAGATGATGTACAGATACCTTAAGGAAAATTTGAGCTACATTCATTGACTGTTATTTGAATATTTGTAAATTCCTTAGAGATGGACTATTTTTACATTTTAACTTAGAGTATAGCTAACTCATCAACTGCAAAATATTTAATACCTCTTTAAATTATATTTACATATAAAATATGTCTTATAATTTTCTGGTTGGCAATAAGGGACATGAGTATTTTTCATGGCAGTAATTCTCATTCCATGGCTGAATGTGAGTATTAGTTGTTAAGGAGGAAGAACTTCTGACCTATGGTCTTTCTAGCTGGACTTAGAATCAAATTTGACATAAGATAGATTAATAAGAGAAAAATCAGATTTAATAGCCAAAGTACTGGGATCCACACAGACATGAAATTCCAAAGACAGGGAGGCAAGAAGAAGCCTATATGAACTAAAGAGAAGAACAGGCGGCCGAGGATACAGAGGGGAGAAAACTCATAAGCAAGAAGGTGATGAAGGTTATTTGGGGAAAAGCAAATTTGCTCTATTAGATAGATAAGTTTCTTTGTAAAGAGGAGCCTCTGTAAATAAGCTTTCTTCCTGTTGCAGGCTCTCCTTTCCAATGTTAATGTAGGCAGTTATGGGGGAGGCAGAGAGCTTTTATTTCATCTACAGGGTTTTTATTAATTTTTAAAGATGTATTTATTTATGAGAGAGAGTGTGCATGTGTGGGGGGAGGGGTAGAGGGAGAGAATCTTCAGGTAGACTTCCCAATGAGTGTAGACCCCAACATGTGACTCAATGGCATGACCCATGAGATCATGACCTGAGCTGAACCCAAGAGTTGAATGCTTAAGCGACTGAATCACCCAGGCGCTTTGAGTTTTTATTACTTTTAACTTGAAATAATCTTTTGCAAAGGGGCATATTTTGGGGCTTCTCATCCTATACCCCTTCACAATCAATGAAGATCTATTTTGCATTTTATAAGTTGTTTCTGATGTAGGAAAGATGTTAGGATTAGAAACCAAAAGCCAAGAAAGAATTCTTGAGACATCTTTGGTGCAAAAAGGTGGTTTTATTAAAGCATGGGGACAGGACTGGTGGGCAGAAAGAGCTGCACCTGGGTGGTGAGGAGTGGCCCATTATATACTTTCAAGTTGGGAGAGGGTTTGGGATAGCGTAAATCTCTGAGGAATTTGGAAGCAAGGGTTCCAGGACCTTGAGGGAGCTAGCTAGCTATTGTTGGGAAAAGGTCATTTATTACCATCTGTTAAAACTTTAGTCATGTGGGGCGCCTGGGTGGCTCAGTGGGTTAAGCCGCTGCCTTCGGCTCAGGTCATGATCTCAGAGTCCTGGGATCGAGCCCCGCATCGGGCTCTCTGCTGTCTAGGGGAGCCTGCTTCCTCCTCTCTCTCTGCCTGCCTCTCTGCCTGCTTGTGATCTCTCTGTCAAATAAATAAAAAAAAAAAAAAAAAAAACTTTAGTCATGAGACCTTTCAGATGTATAATGGGGGCAATATACTTGGAGGATGATTGCCAACACATATCATGGGATTTTAGAGATAAAGGAAATTTCTGAAGGAATTTTTATAGGTTAAAATTGACTTACAGGATCCTTGGGGTCAGGCTAAGATCCCCTTTTGCTCTTAGTGAAGTAGTAACATGGAGGCAGTTGAGTCACTAGAGGAATGTCACTCTGCCTGTTTCAAGGATTTGTCAATGGGCTGTATAGTAAAAAGATTTAATAACTTTTCTTCTGCCTTTGTTTCCACATCAAAAGGACAGGTTCAAGGTAGGTGCTCTTTTTATAACTCCTTTGAGTTATTTATTACACTATTCTTTAAACAGCTTTTCTGTATTTATATGAGCTCCTTTGAGAGCAGAAAGGACATTCCTTTACCCTTGTATACTATAAATGATGTGGAGAACAAAGGCAAAAGGAAATGTAGATAAAATTAAAACTCCTTACAATTTGTAGCCCATTGACAAATACTTGAGGAAGGCAGAGTATGACATTTCTCCAGGAACTCCCAACTGTCTTAATGTTAATGCTTTGCTAGAGGAAAAAAGAAACAATCTTAGCTTAATAGTAGCCAGGCCTTCAGGATCCTATAAGTCTTCCTTAACATGAAAATCCTGTTGGAAACTGCCTTTGTCTCTACCCCTTCCAACTGAAAAGTATGTAATCAATCCTGCCTCACAGGCCCAGTGCAGCAATTTCTGTCCAAGGGTCCTGTCCCTGTGTTTTAATAAAACCACCTTTTTTACACTGAAGATGTCTCAAGAATTCTTTCCTGACCTCACATCAAGTCATGTCATCAAGATTATAATAATATTAAAAGGACAATGGCATCAATATTAAATATTAGCCATTAAAAATAAAATTCAGTTAAAAATTCTAATATTCTTTATATTTTTATTATCATCAACAATACTCTAAAATGGCATGAAAACAGCTGTAGGAAACATATCTTGACCTTTATTTATATTAATGATCTGTCTTTCAGTAAAATTATACCCATCTTGATGAGAAATTATTTCTTGACTTTCTTTTAATCCACATATACCATAACCTTAAAACATCAACAGTAATATACTCTCCTTATTAAGAACAGAGTGTCTGATTTATTCCAAAATGATTGGTGTTGATAATTGATACAAATGAAAATTGTTTCTTCTTTAAATGTCTTTGGCCTGATGGTTGTGGGGAAGTTTAGAAGAACATGATCATCTGTTACCCTCAAAAAAAATATGAAAACAGCAACAGCACATCTCATGTTGAAGGAAAAAATTGCATTATCAATCAGTGTCTTGCAAAATTGGAATTAGAAATTCTGTCTGAGAAAGCAAATCAATAAAAACAAACACACAAGCAATGGAGAGAGGCAGAGGGAGAAGCGGAATCCCTGCTCAGCGTAGATCCTGACCTGGGGCTCTTTCCCAGGACCCTGAGATCATGACCTGAGCTGAAGGCAGACACTTAACTGACTTAACTACCCAGGTTCCCCCAGGTTCAACTTCTCTAGTTCATTTTTGAATCCCAGTGCCTCTCACAGTGCCTGGCAAAGTTAGGTGTTCAATAGTTGTCTTTAAAATTATACTGAACTGTGAATAGAGAAATATTGGGAATAATTTATTAAAATATAGTCATTCTATGATTACATTGTTATGATTAATGGACAGCTGTACGGTATTATTACAAAACTGAAATGAGAAAATCTGAGGACTGAACAAGATTATCTGGTAGTCTTTCATCCATAATGTGACTTGATCCATTGCTTATTTATGGCAATTTAAATAAAAAAGTACATTATTAAGATTGTGGAAGATATAAATAAGGGTAGGAGATGTAGCTTTGAAGAAATAACTTTCTAGTGCCAGTAACCTTCTTTTAATTAAAACTTAAATCCACTTTTTTTTTCTTTTTCATCACTGAAAATTGTTCCACAATTAAATGACTGATGAGTAAAAGTTGCCATTTTGGAGGCTCCTGGGTGGCTCAGTAGCTTAAGTATTCAAGTATTGATTTCAGCTCAAGTCTTGATCTTAGGGTCATGAGTTGAAGCCGCACATTGGGCTACATGCTGGGCATGGAGCCTACTTAAATTAAAAAAAAAAAAAAAGTTGTCGTTTTGTTTTTATCTATAACATGGATCTTTAATCAACTATTGTTTTTATGTAAGTTCAAATGCCATTTTTTATTATGCTATCATAATAAAAAACCTAAAAAAAAAACCTGACACTTCAGATTCAGTCTGAATCTATTAACTAGATCTAGGAAAGCTTAATAGTCATTCTGTAGCTTCATTTTTATATTTTTAAATCACATTCAGAAATAATGCAGAAAATAGAAAATACATTAGAAAATGAAAAAATTATCACACAGGATTCATATTTAGTAACCATTTGACTTCAGTAGAAACAAAATCTTTGTTTCAATTACAAAGCCTCTAATTTTGTAGTATCTGATTAGTTTTCTAAGAGTGGAAAGAGTATTTTCTCCTGCAAGTAGATTATATGTAAATGACATAAATATATGTCTCATGTATATTTGAAGTAAAAGCGGCACAAATTTCAATTTATGATTGTACCAAATCAAATTTTGGTGATAAAATATTAAAATATAGTTTAATATAAGAGGAGAAATTTAATTAATTTGAAACTGTATTTTTAAATAAAATTTATCTCTTAGAGCAGTTTTAATTCACAGCAAACTTGAGGGGACAGTACAGAAATTTCCCCCTCCTCTCACACTATCAAAACACTGCACCAGAGTGGCATATTTGTTATAATCAGTAAACCTATACTGATACATCATTATTACCCAAACTCCAGTTTATCTTAGTCTTCACTCTTGGAGTTACCCATTCTGAGGATTTTGATAAATGTATAATGACATGTATCTACCATTATAGTATTATACAGAATAGATTCACTACTCTAAAAATCCTCTGTGTTTTACTTCTATATTTCTCCTTTCCCCACAACTTCTGACAAACATTGATCCTTTTACTATCTCCATAATTTTGCCTTTTCCAGATTGTCATTTATTTTCAGTCATACAGTGTATAACCTTTTGAGGTAGGCTTCTTTAACTTAGTAATAGGCATTTCAGTTTCCTCCATGTTTTCTCATGGCTTGAGATCTTTGTTTTTTTTAGTACTGAATAATATTCCGTTGTCTGGATATACCATTGTTTATTTACCCATTTACCTACTGAAGGACATACTGGTTCCTTTCAGGTTTTGACAATTATGTATAAAGCTGCTATAAACATCTGTGTGAAAGTTTTGTGTGGACCTAAGGTTTCAGCTCTTTTGGGTAAGTACCGAGGAGCAGAATTGCAGGATTGTATTTTAGTTTTTTTTTTTTTTTTTTTTTTTTCAAAGTGATTCTGTCATTTTGTATTCTGTTGGAAATGTATGAGAGTTCTTAACTGTTCTTCATCCTCACCAGCCTTTGGTGTTGACACGTATTCTGGGATTTGGCCATTCTAATAGGTGTGGGGTGATATCTCATTGTTGTTTTCCCTGATGGCATAGGAAGTAGAGCATAGTTCCATATGCTTATCTCCCATATATAAATCTTTGGTGAGATATATGTTCAAATTTTGGGCCCATTTAATGAGGTTGTTTGTTTTCTTACTGTTGAGTTTTAAGCCTTCTTTGTATACTTTGGATAACAGTCCTTTATCAGATAAGTATTTTTGTAAATATTTTCTCCAGTCTGTGGCTTATCTTCTCATTCCCTTGACTTTACCTTTCACAGAGAAGTTTTTAATTGTAATGACATCTTGATTATTCATGATTTCTTTCATGAATTGTTTCTTTGGTGTTGTTTTGATCATATATTTTATATGTGATTCATATACATAATCATGTGCAATCATATATGCTATATTTTATGAAATTTCTACTTTTATATTTCACAGTATTTTAAATATACAATGATATATGCTAATATAAAACATAATTTTAGGATGCACTATCACTGAAAACAATAATGCACATAAAATGTATATTGCATATATTTTATGTAATTACTATAGACCACATAATATAATATGTAATAAACATCAGTATAATATACATAACAAAATATTAAAGTATATACATGTATTTTGATATAAAATTAAATATATTAAATAAATATAATAAATGTAATATGTAATGTCAGTTGATATACTGTATAGTATCAGTTGATCTAAAATAATATAACATATAAAATATCTAACAAAGATTCTAGCACAAATTGAACAGACATAATACATATTATTTTTTTCAAAGATTTTATCTATTTATTTGACAGAGAGAGAGACTGAGTGAGAGAGAGAGCATGAGAGGGGAGAAGGCCAAAGGGAGAAGCAGTCTCCCCATGGAGCTGGGAACCAGATACGGGATTCGATCCTAGGACTTGGGGATCATGACCGCAGCTGAAGGCAGTCACCTAACTAACTGAGCCACCCAGGTGCCCTATAATACATATTATTTTGAGAATTCACTTTACCCAGCCTTTTGATATTTAAATTTGGTTTTCTCTGATGTGGATAAGGGAGTTGCTATTCATTTACTCTAGGTTGTTTCTCTCTGCCTGACCTGGAAAAATTGATTCTTAGTCTTTCAGAGATCACTTAAACAAATATTTCTCTATGTTTAAATTTCTAGCACCTCAAGCATTATTAATGTTTTTTTGTTTTGTTTTGTTTTCCAATGTGTCATCATAGTAATCACACAAAACACTAAAATACCACTCTAACCTTTAACACTTTAATACTTAGTATTAATTCGTACTAATTAATTAGTATTAATTAAATAAATTTGTGAATTTTTCATACAAGATTAGGCCATATTGAGTAAAAGATCAAAAACTTACTTACTTGTTTACTCCTCAAAATAAGGGCAGTGTTTGACTTTGGAAAGGTGCTGAATAAAAGTTTTATTAATTAATTAATACAATACTTTTTGGATATAGTAGCTGTAAGTAATGGATGGCTTTGTTTCCTGTACTGTTTTTCCATTACAAATCTTATTTCCTATTCTCATCTTTATGGCCAATTTTTTTCTACTTTTTAATTCTCTCTCTCTCATTCAAAACACATAATACTACCTTAATAAAAATCATTAACAATTTTTGGCACAATATAACTTTATATGGAAATTATGCTCACTGTGTGGATTTCACTGTAGTATTTTGTTAACCATAGAAGATCCTAGAATGCCAACAGTTCTTCTCCAAATGTTGAAAAGCCTGGAGAAAGTTTGGTGGTGATAGAGAACTATGAGTAATATTTGTAAGAAAAAGGGAAGAGAAGGAAGAGGAATGGAGGAAAAGAAGGCAAGTCATAGTGATATAGTTATTCAGGTCACAAAACATTTCTATTTTAAAATAAAACTTGTTTAAAAGGCATACCCTGGATTAATCCACTACTACACCCAGGTTTTTTACCTGGAAGTATAAAATCACTTGTTTATTCATGATTTGGACCAATGTAAATTCATCCCCTTCAACATTTTGTAGGTGCTTCAGAAACTTCCTATGTGACCTGAATTTGCTTCTTTCCCCATTCTCCACAGTAGAACATTTGGAGATCTGCCACTTTCCTCAAATCTCTGGCATTTATTGCCTTTGCTCTGGAGAAGATCTAATAGTATATATTGTAAGATCATAAACAGTCATAGAATAATATTAAAGGAGTAAAACGAGACTAAAATCTACAAGTATGTCCTTTTTGCACATAGGTCATGACTGTCCTTCATATTTATAAAATTTAACATTTTATCATTTTTGATAAAGAAACAATAGTACATTCAAGCTACTATGAGAAGGAAGATACTTCACAAGACCAGAATTTAATACTTTTCAATATGTTAAGAGAAGTAGCTACTAGAAATAGGCTATGGCATTTTCATGATTAAGAATTGTGAATTGGGCACCTGGGTGGCTCAGTGGGTTAAGCCTCTGCCTTCGGCTCAGGTCATGATCTCAGGGTCCTGGGATCGAGTCCCGCATCGGGCTCTCCGCTCAGCGGAGAACCTGCTTCCTCCTCTATCTTAGTGCCTCTTCACTAAAATTACCTGCAAGTTATAACTTCATAGTGGCATTAACATCTGAATTTATTATTCTCAGCAGTTCATATAATGAAGAAATATGATAGAGAAATTAAGATTCTTTAAAGAAATTACAGTTCACACAAAAATTCTAATAATCACTTAATTTATTAATTATTTTAGT
>NW_019154112.1:15114440-15158548 GCF_002288905.1 Enhydra lutris kenyoni | reverse complement strand
ACTAAAATAATTAATAAATTAAGTGATTATTAGAATTTTTGTGTGAATTGTAATTTCTTTAAAGAATCTTAATTTCTCTATCATATTTCTTCATTATATGAACTGCTGAGAATAATAAATTCAGATGTTAATGCCACTATGAAGTTATAACTTGCAGGTAATTTTAGTGAAGAGGCACTAAGAATTAGCTTTTTAAAGATGCTAATAAATTATGAGGGGTATAAAATGGCAGGTTTTCCCTTGTGGTACTTAGGCCTTACTTTGAAGTAATATTACCACTATTTAAAATTCTGAGTTTTTGAAGAATAATAACTTACCCTCAAAAATAATATGTATATTGTGGGATAACCAGGATAATTTTTATACATTTTATCTTTTTTTGCCAATTTGCCTAAAATTGTAATAATTTATTTAAAAACAGATGATGGAGAAAGCAGGTATATTTGATGTTATATTTTAGAAAAATAGAAGCACTTGAGTGAGTCTGGTGTTCAAATCATAATTCAGTTTACATAATAATTGAAATCCAAGCAATTCTGTGGGGTGTCCCTCATTTCTTACTAATCCTTCATCACACATTAGGCAGAAATTAATCAAGTTCCATGTATGATATGGCCTACATGAATAGTGTTTAAGTAACTGCTGAAACAGATTTGTAACCTACTAATAGTAGATGAATACATGTGTACCTACATAAACACTTTACCTACATAGATTTTTTAAATTCCCTTATGAGAAAAATTAGAAATGAAATGCCTGAGAAAAACTGACCATGACTGGAATTTTATAATAACAATCCTTATTGATTTAGATGTCATGGTGGCCTCTAAATTATCTTATAAAACTTGGGGCGCCTGGGTGGCTCAGTGGGTTAAGCTGCTGCCTTCGGCTCAGGTCGTGATCTCGGGGTCCTGGGATCGAGTCCCACATCGGGCTCTCTGCTCGGCAGGAAGCCTGCTTCCCTCTCTCTCTCTGCCTGCCTCTCCGTCTACTTATGATCTCTCTCTGTCAAATAAATAAATAACATCTTAAAAAAAAAAAAAAAAAAAAAACTTGACCAGTTACCTGATCAAAATGCTATTTTTAACATAGCATTATGCTAAATTAGTTTTGCTATTTATTAAGACACACCAGAGAGGAAAATATTATTTAATAACTTTAAAGAATCTAATTAAAAACTGAAAAGACAAATGCCATATTATATTACAACACAGAATATATGATCATCATATGATATTGAAAGTACGAGGCGTAAAACGACCATTTGCTGAGCTCACCTGCATTGACTTATATGAGAGATCTAAAAGTGGGTTAACTATACTCAATTCTTCAAATATGTTTTATACATATGTTATCTATTATCAAATTGTCCATAGTGTTATATGCTATAGATATGGATATGATAGAGATAGTGATATATGTCCATCCCAAGGCTATAATTTAAATTATGCCATACCATCCCCAAGCAGCTTCTAAATTACTGTTTCCGTCCAACTTAATTTGTTCCTCAGACACTAAATAAGATTGTTGGGGAAAATTGTGCCCTTTCAAACATCAGTAATAGTTGTTTGTCCTTTCTTTACAATTAGATATATGAGATTAAGAAGTTTATCTAATTGATCACCTCAGGGAAGATGCATATTTTTTCCAGGAGGTTTTCCTTACTTTAACACTAAACAGTTCAATTATTATTATTATTATTATTTAGATCTTTTGCTCTTTTATGTGAGGCTTTATTCTTTATCCTTTGCGTTGACTATTCAAAAGAAAACTAGACTCATTTCCATTTTAGACAAAGACTTACTTATTTTTATTCAAAATCCAAGAAGCTTCATTTTAAGTAGCTCTATAAATTTCCCCATGTCATTTTCAACTTTCCTAAAATTTGCTTATATGGTTTTACCCTAAGTGAAATATTTAATATTAAGTATATTTTAATCCCTTCTCTTTGTAATTTGAAGAATCACATAATTCCTTTAAATGTAATTTCAGTTTGATTTCATTTATAAATGTTTTTGTTATTTGCCCCAAATTTTACAAAGTTCAAAGGTGTATTTTCAAAATAACTAGGTTTTATTGCTATATTCGGAAAATTATTTTTAAATTAACTCTTAAATTAAGCCTGTTTCAGATAATCTAAAAACTATATATGTCTGCACATGTTATGTAGATGTATAGCTCTCTTTTTCCTTGGTAATCACTGTATTATTTTTTAATATTATTACTTAGGATCAAATTTCATCTGTTAATAATAGAAAACCTTTCTCAATGACTTGCACAAAGAGTTGATCATATATCTCATGTAATAACAAATTCAGAGTTTTAGAGTACAAGGTTATTATGACAAAAAAGCAAGCCATTTACATAACACTTTTGTGTACCAGGCATTATTCAAAGTTCTTTGCATACTAATCCTCAGCACCAAACAAATGTATACTATCATTATCTTCATTTTATTGATGGGAACACACAGATAAAGAGAATGTTAGTATTTTGCTTAAGTCACGTAACTAGTAAGTACTGGAGCTTGGATTTGAGTTTAGGCATCCCTGAGCTAGAATATATGCTCTTAACAGCTACAGTGTATTTATACTTTAACAATGTTATCAAGGCTGCAGGTCACTATCATCCTTGGGCAGTAAGTCACCTTTCCCACATGACCTTTTTTTTTTTTTTCAGGGTGATAAGACTACCATGCAAGACACTTTATACCAAAGCATAAGGCCCATGTTCTAGGTGAGAATAAAGAGCAGAAATGCTCCATAGTTGTGACAATATCAAACCTTTATTCAAGGGGCTCTCCATCTATGAATGGTATTAGGTCTGTTATCATGATTCAGTTAGACTTCTGTTCACCAGGCGTGGACATATTTCAATTTTATAAATCAAGTATGAATTTGGTAGGCCGATCATTTCATTTGGTCTGAGCAACCCCAAGATAAATTAGCCACCATGAGGGTTTCCTCCGTGTTGCACCATTCTGATTACCCCTCTGATCTTGTTTTCTATTAAGGTAGCTTTGGTTCACCTTACCTTTTGAGTCTATCATTTACATTGAAAAAGAAAAAAAAAATCATACTGCAGCAACTGCTGTTCTAGATCTCTTTGGCCTATAGATATTAGAAACCAGCACACTTTCTATGATGTCTATACTTCCCTTATTAATGACTCCCAAATTTTGAAGTAATGTATATATTCTGGCAGCTCTTGGGGTGGATAAAATGGTACATAAAATACATCCGCTACAAAATTACTTACTTCATAATTCTTAGGATTCCTTATTGTATATCACTTGAGAAGCTGTTCAAAATTATAATATTGGTGCCTCACCATACAATTTAAAATTTTGGGATGTGGACACTGGGCATCAGTAATTTTTAAACAGCACTTCAAGTGACTTTCATGTGCATCTAACTTTATTGAGGGTGAGACACCATAGTATTCATTGTACTTAATTGACATGGTCAATAACCACATCTATTTCATATCTGCTAGAACTAGTACTCTTATCCAAAGCTATCTATTGAGTGCAGATTAAGTATTAACTACTCTTTTAGGTTGTTAGGAAATATCACTGAACAACAACAACAAACTTGCACAGGCAATCCAGTATTTGTAAGTGAACTTCATTGAGAAATTCAGCCCATCTAAAATATGTTTCTACTTCCTTAGCTTAACATCTGTTATAAATGAAGGCTCCTCAAGTTCATGTGGTAGGGAATGGAATTCTAGAATGCAATGGAAACATATTCCAGTTTTATATCTGGAAACTTTCAGTTATGTGGGGAGGAGGTGAAAACTGGCAGTACCTTGCAAGGAAATTGACTCAATCAAGACACTACTGTATTTTAAGTGCCAGAACCAATAAAATCGGAGTTTTAGTTTGGTGCTTCTTTTCTGTTGGCATCACTGCGTGTAATATTCTTTAAACATGTTTGTAGACATTTTTTTTTTAACTTTCTTTACCTTTGTATAAGAATTTAGGGTTTTGAGGGTATTTATTGTTGTAGTGGTTTATATGTTTTGCTCTATTTTTCACTGTCCAGTGCAGTCAGAAACAATGAGCTTACCTCCAAATCCTGACGACTTCATGCTATTCACTTTGTTCTATGTCAGAAGACCCTTTGGGGGGGCACCTGGGTGGCTTAGTCATTAAGCATCTGCTTTCAGCTCAAGTCATGATCCCAGTGTCCTGAGATCCAGCCCTATGCTGGGCTCCCTGCTCAGAGGGGAGCCTGCTTCTCCCTCTCCAGCACCGTCCCCCATGCTTCTGTTCTCTCTCGTTAACTCTATCATAAATAAAATCTTAAAAAAAAAAGTCCCTTTGTTTCTTGAGGACTTAGGCACTACTTTCTTGATCACACAAGAAAATTTAAGCATCTCCATTATCATATATGTCATGAGTTAGGAAGAGTCCTATTATTAATTTAAGATTTCATATCTCTCATCCTTAAGTAGGCCACATAACCAGTTTTAGAATCTTTTAGTTTCTGTGAAGTTTTTTTGATTGACAGCCTATTCTAGAAAAAAAAAAAATTCTGGGGGCACCTGGGTGGCTCTGTGGGTTAAAGCCTCTGCCTTCGGCTCAGGTCATGATCTCAGGGTCCTGGGATCAAGCCCCGCATCGGGTTCTCTGCTCAGCAGGGAGCCTGCTTCCTCCTCTCTCTCTCTGCCTGCCTCTCTGCCTACCTGTGATCTCTGTCTGTCAAATAAATAAATAAAATGTTTAAAAAAAAAAATTCTGTCTTGATTAGCATTTTTTGTTATATGCAAAAGAACAGACCCTAGCTGATTAAGCAAGTTATATATAATAGTGAGAAAGATGAGAAGTATGTTTAGAGCTAGAGAACCAGGCTCAGGACTAACTTGTCAGGAAAAAAAAAAAAGGCTATAAATGTAATTTTATAGAATTGGCCTCCATATGCTACAGTGGTCCTGTTGTTAGGACTTGAATTTGTTGTGAGGACTTGGATTTACTGCTTCTACTAACAAAAACTTCTCTTCCGTGCCAAAAACTCAACTTTGTATCCATTATTATCCTCAATTTTGGACATCCTCTGCCACAAACACCAACAAAATGGAATCCACAAGGAATCTCCTTCATAAGTTGCATTCTTCTGAGTTAAAGATTCTGACCAAGTGATTGTGATTGAAGTTGCCAAGCTGACATGACTGTAAATTAGCTGCAGCTGCAGCTAGAAAGTTCTCCAGTACTGTGTGGCTTCCCTTTGGGGGAACAGGGATTCATAAGCATAGAAATTTTACAAACATAGCAAAGATATTCAAAGGGTGCATAAAAGTCCCTTGTCACCTTCAGACTTGGACTGGTGATAACTTTTCTGCATCCTCTGGAGAACTGGAGCATTGCTTAGCCTGCACTCAGCTGCCCACCTGTGCTCTCTTAGCAAGAATCCCCCAACCTGCATGCTCAGAAGGCCTCTCACCCCACTGGCACCTGGACTCTCCCTACATCTACGTCACTGGTTGCTGAGGGCCTGAGCCCCAACCTGTATGTTGGAGTGTGGCCTACTGTTTGCAGCCGGCACCAAAACTCCAGCCTGACCAAATCAAGCAATTCTTCTCCTGTGCTGTGTGTCAAACCAGATCTTCTCTAACAAGACCTGAATGTCTTCCAAGTTTGTCCTTCCTTGGGTACTCTCCCTCAGGGCCAAGGTACAATTCAGAGTTTCCTTATATCTTATGGTTACTCTTTTATTATAGTTAATAATTCTTTATGTTACACTTTTCCTGTTTAACTTGTGTGATTTCTTTCTCCTGATTGTGTGCATATTTCTACACTGTGTAGTTTAGATGTCTTCCCTACTTTGTCCTTCATTCCTCCTTATTTCCTTCCTGACACCCTCCCTTTTTTAAAAAAAAAACTTTGATCTGGAGCATTCTAAGAGGAGATTGGATTAAAGTCATAAATAAGCAATTCACACCAAAAATACATTTGATTAATTTATTTATTTTAGAAAATCAAGCTTCACAGTATTCAAAAAATGCAAGTTATAAAACAAATTCCTATTTAATCTACATCTGTGCTAAAACAGTCACTATTAGCCACATGTAACTATTTAAGTTAAAATTAATTATTGTTAAATAAAATTAAAAATTCGATTTCTTTGTCATACTAACCACATTTCAAATATTCAGTATCCACATGTGGTCACATATTGGACAGAGAAGATGTAGAAAGTTTTCATCTTTGTAGAAACTTCTGTAGGAAATACTGGTTTATAGTTGGCAAATCATTTTTAAAAAGCGTTAGAAGACATTTTATTATTTTGCTTATAATAAAAATATTTATACATTTTAATATAATTTGTCCACTTTCAGAAGTTAATGATGAATAAATACTTGGAATTATGCACCAAAATATATGTTTTCAAATATTTATCACTTTGCACTATCTGCATATGATTTAAAAAAACGGAATCTGTATGGAAGGCAGCTTTAATAAATTTTGATCAAACAGAGTAGTCTTATATGAAGCTACAAAATTAACTTAATGACATTTAATTATAATGGAATATATTTATGGCATATACAAATGAAAAATATATGTCATAAAATAATATGTCCATAATACTATATGTACAAATTAGAGTATATGTTATAAAATAGTATGTAGCACATGATAACACTTTTAAGTACTTATATATCCTTAGATGATAGACCAGAAAAAAAGTATTAAATATGTGTAATGATTTTCCCTCTGTGGTTGGATTAAGGGTGATTATCATATAAAGTATATATAATATATATAACTGCACATTTAAAGATTTTTCCAAATAAACATATAGTACTTCTGAATAAAATTGATTATAATTTTTAAATCTGGTTACTATATTCTCATAATATATATTCTCTTACTAATTCTCATATTCTCTGGACTTTTAGAAATATAAGCTATAAATGTTTGTTTCCTGTTAACAGAAATGCTCATGAAATCTTTTTTTCGCATTTGTTGCTGTAATTCTAGCTTCATGAGTAAACCTACTCTGAAATAGTAGATGTCACTAAGTATAGTTAGTTCACTGAGTAAAACAGTAACATAAATGACAACAAAATCTCCTGAAAAGAAGCTTATTACAGTTTATAAACTCACAAATCACAACTAAAATGTACTGCCTTTTGGACTATTGCAATGTTTTTAAGGGGTTGCTTAATCTTGGATTAATAGTTGTTCCTTTTTCTTAAAAGATGTTAGTTTATCCTTCTGGATTGAATTCTCTTTCAATACATACTTTCAAAAATCTCTGTGTCTCTGGAGAAGACCTGGCCTGACCTCTGCTTTCATTTAAGCTAGCTTTGTCTCCTCACATACACTCAATTAAACTCTTTGTCCCCTTTCTCCTTTCCTTTATTGTCATCAATAACACTAGAAACTCCCATCTTCATTTTCTCAGGTAATTGAACTGGTGAATTATTTTGACATTAATTTGGATTTTTTTTTTTTAATGAACCTTCCCTTCCATGCAACTTCTAACTTTAATGGCTTTATCTCTTTCCCACAATTAAATTGGACACGATTTCTTAGAATCTCGAAAATCAAAGATTAGAAAAGCCCCATTGCTTCCCACGAGGTCAGTGAAGATTAGTACACTTTACTTTTGCTAGTAAATTCCTGCTTGTCTTCTTTTATACCTTCTTAAGAACCTAGAATTAATGAATGAAAGGATATATTTGAAATTTTTCTTCTTTGCACATTTACTTCTTCCAAGAGCGATCTGTGGTAGAAATAACACATAACAGAGAAATTCAAAGGGGCCATGTGAGACATGTAATTTTATATTTTATAATAGTTATAGAATGACTGATTTTTTTTTGTAATTTCTTTAATAATTATGAGATATTATTATCATATTCTTATATTGGTAGCTAGTTATTTCAATTGGTTAGAACATAGTTCCTGGAATGATTCTGCTGTGGTTATCTTTACTCCAAAGGATACATAGCATTTACAATGTTGCCATCGAGGGTGTGGTAGGGTGATTAGTAGCAGGAGGGAGTAGTGCAAAAGGGAAACAAAAAAAATTCATCGTGCAAACGTTAATGCTATAGAAACAATGAGAAAACAGAACTTAGTTTTTGCTTGGTAATGGTGAAGAAAGACTTCATAAAGGAATTAGCTTTTAGGTAAATTTTAAAAGATAGTAGATCACCAGTGAACAAGAAGGAGACAGCACTGGTTTATCCTTGGTACAGGAATTCTTTTTTTTTTTTTTTTAGGAGTTTATTTTGGGTAGAAACTTTAAAGAACAATGAAGAACCAATTAAAAGTCAGGTTTATTTTAATTAACACCATGTTCAGGCCATTCTAAATGATGTCTATTATAAAATACTCCTTCCCTGGGACATCTGTGTGGCTCAGTGGGTTAAGTGGTTGCCTTTAGCTGCCTTCAGCTCAGGTCATGATCCCAGGGTCATGGAATTGAGTCCTGACGGGCTCCCCGCTGAGTGGGGACCCTGCTTTCCCCTCTGTCTACCTCTCCCCCTGCTTGTGCTCTCTCTCTCTAACAAATAAATAAAATCTTTAAGTAAGTAAGTAAGTAACTCCTCCCTGAAAAAAATAGTTCATTAGTTTAATTGCCAACAGTTGTTTCAGTTATTTTTGAAGTTTTTGAATATGTAGATTAACTTCGAATTAACTTCAAATTGTGCTTTCATTGATGTTTTCATTTTACATGGAATTTAATTTGGATAATGCTCAGTAGATGGTTGTGGGCAGTTGGCTTCCAACATATGCATTTATCTATACTTGCTCACTTAGAGTTTAAAGATTATGCCAGGATTGTTTTAGCCAATTTCTGTTGCTACCTAAACCTTCATTAAATAACTGATTCAGAATAAATAATGATGGTTCCTTATGTGAAAATGAAGCAATTGAATTCGAGTTTATTCCATTCTTTCATTCTATGTGAGCATTGGAAGATTTCAAATATGTTGACAAACTAGAATACTGAAAAAGAACACAAAGTGCAATTTGTAATTTTTAAAATTTTTTTTAAAGAAAATTTAGTTCATGCAAGAAATATTCTGCTGCATTTGAACAAAATCTATACATTGATTTTTTTTTTTTTTCAAATGCTACTTGTTTTAAAACAGAAAAACACAGCAAGGGTATAATTGTTCATAATTACTACATGACTTTTATTAAAGTTTTTTTTTATGTAGAGGAAAGGGTTGTTAAAAATGATTTGCTCAGGTTGTCTTATATACTAGCTAAGCACTGAGGCACAATTTATCTAGGGGTTGGATGTTAAGTAATGCAAATAAAGTTGTGTGACTGCTATGCGGGATGCATATCAGTTTAGTAGGAAATGAGGTTGTTAAAGTAGGCGGAGGTTATAAATTGGTATTGTGTCCAGACCATAACTTTGCAAGTCTTCTCACTGACAGATTACTTCATTTATTTATTCATTCCTTCAATAGTTATTTATTAAATCTGGGTTATATCCTAGGTATTTCCCTTAGCACTGAGAATACGGATATGAGCAAGAAAAACTCAGTCTATCTTCACAATTCATGTAGTTTAATTTCCAAAATCACACAAAAGAGAAGTTGAAAACCACATAGTTGAAAACCACTAACTACATAGATATCCAATGTTGCTAATAAAAGCACTGAGGTCATTGTACTAGATTTTTAATAATATATATATATTATTCACATATATTCTAAGTAGGACATGAAAGGTTATAATGTTGATTAACATATAAATTATTTTTGCCCATATTTTAAAGTAGCTGATTTTTATATCTCCAGGCTAAATTGCTAGTCTTAACAATTGTTACGTAAAGAACGACTGAGATAATCTAAATTACATTTGCTAATTATTTATTTAATTTTGGATTCTTTTTTTTTTTTTTAAGATTTTATTTATTCATTAGACAGGGAATACACAACAAGAGAGGGAGCACAAGCAGGGGGAGTGGGAGAGGAAGAAAAAGCCTCCCTGCCCAGCAGGGAGCCCGATGTGGGGCTCAATCCTAGGACCCTGGGATCAAGACCTAAGCTGAGGGCGCCTGGGTGGCTCAGTGGGTTAAGCCGCTGCCTTCGGCTCAGGTCATGGTCTCGGGGTCCTGGGATCGAGTCCCGCATCAGGCTCACTGCTTGGCAGGGGGCCTGCTTCTCTCTCTCTCTCTCTCTCTCTGCCTGCCCCTCTGTCTACTTGTGATCTCTCTCTGTCAAATAAATAAATAAAATCTTTTTTTAAAAAAAAAAAAAAAAAAAAAAAGACCTGAGCTGAAGGCAGACGCTTAACGACTGAGCCACCCAGGTGCCCTTAATTTTGGATTCTTGTCTGAGCTTTCAAGTGTAGCTATATGAGTCAGGTTCTCCTTTGCTTTTAAAGAATTCTGAAAAGTTTATGTAAATATTTATACAGTTGTCAATAATACTGATGTTATTCATGTCAGAATAAAATATATCACTTCAATATTTTCTAATATTTCCTGAATATTTATTATAATTATTTCCAGGACCATTGAGGCTTACTCACCTACACAAAGCCTTCAAGGGGCTAAAATGGAAAATTTTTCTTTTCCTTTCCTCTCTTTTTTTTCCCACCATTCTTTTCTATTATTTTCTCTTCATGTCTGTTTCTTTGCTCACATGTCTCTACTGAGCCATTTAAAAGTTCTCTCATTAGGTTTGAGAATGCTTTTTAAAAAAGATATCTTCTAGTGATATGTCTCCAAAGCAAAATATATTGATGTTATAAAAATTAGCTGTATATATGTTAACTTTTCAATTATTGGTCTAGATTTCAAAGAACAGTATGAACTAAATTCTGTCTTGTCAGAATTAGAATATAGATCAAGTCTAAATATCTAGATTGGTTGTGCCCATTGACTTACTGCCAGTAAAATTGACTTTAAAATTTCAGTTGCCATATCACTTCAATGATCTACTTAAATTTTTTGACATTATGTATGTCTGATTGCTTTTTCATAACTATGATATTGGAACACAGGACCATTTATACACAAATCCTTTAAAATGATACCATATTATATTGTATGGCTCTGTTGCTTACAGTCAATCTAAACCACTTAAAGTGTGAAAAGAGGGGTGCCTGCCTGGCTAAGTTGGAAAAGCATGTGACTCTTGAGTTCAAGCCCCACTAAAAAAATAAAATGTGCAAAGAATTTCATGGTCAATGTAATTATTTTCACTATCATTGAATTGCCATAACTATGCTTAAGTTATTAAATGGTACTTAAGATGAAGTTTGAACAACTACCTAGGTCACCACACAATTATGGTAACTTCTATAAAATAGGTTTTTCTTCTCTTCATTTAATTATTTCTAATTTCTGTAACTGATCCTGAGTTCTTGCACAATCTTTCCAGCAAAACAATATCTTCTTTAACTATTTGACACCAGCACAGAGCAAGTGAAGACTATGCATAATAGAAATATGAAAGCAAACACAGTTTGCTTCACATAGATTCATGTCTTTCATAGACATGACATAGACATGTTCTTACATTGACTCCTCCAATATGTTTCTTATATCCAATTTCAGACCAAACCCTGTCTATAGCAAACATATTAACATCTATATGAAACCAGGACTAAAACCAACTTCCAAAATTCTTTAAGAACCCCTGTCTAACCATCTCCTTTAGAGACACTAGTAAGACTCAGTCAAGTTGATGTTCTCTCTTGCTCATTAACGTTACCTTTGTTTAGTTAATGAGTTTCTCAGATTATATGGTGGAGAAGGGAAGGGACATCTTCAACAATGACTATGAAGTGTGATTTATACAAAATCATTAATTAAGTCACTGTGTGCCAGGCATTTGAGCTAAGCCAGAATTAAGGAATTCCAATCCAATGACCTCACCATTTTTTAAGCTATCAACCTTTCTCCAATTTTCAATTCCATTCTTATTTGGGTTGGAATCAAATATCTATCATTATTTATCATTTTCTAGAAAATACTCTTAACTACCTGTTTTCTCCATCCCTCCTTTATATGGGCTTGAGTAAATACTTATTTTCTATTTGAACTCAACTGTCCACCTTTGCCCAATCTGAATTACACAAGCTGAAATTGCTAGAGGAAGTAAAAACAAACAAACAAACAAAAAACCAAAAAAACCCTAAAGTGACAATTTGTCATTTATTTATTTATTTATTTGATATATATATATATATATATATATAGAGAGAGAGAGAGAGAGAGAGAGAGAGAGAGAGAGAGAGAGGAGAAACAGAGGAAGACAGAGAATCCCAAGCAGGTTTCTCACCCAGCCTGGAGCCCACCATAGGGCTCCATCTCACAACCCTGGTATCATGACCTGGGCTGAAATCCAGCATCGTCACTTATATACTGGAGCCACCCACCCAACCTGACAGTTTGCCATTTAACATCCACAAAACTGAGCACATAAAATTGCTAGAAATCCTGTTACTATCACCCAATAAATTGTTTTTTAACTCTATTTCATGACTTATATGTTGCTCTAAAGTCTTCCATACCATTCTTTCCCTTCCTTTCATCGAAAACTTTATTTTTTTCATGGCAAAGCAAAAGCACTTGACTGAACATTATCATTCTTCCTATGAAATCCTCTTCCAAATTACCTATATCTGTATGAATATATGTATTTCTATCTGTTACCATGTACATCATGGTCTGGCTCTTTAAAATGTCAAGTCCCTCCATAAGCAGGAAATGACAAGTCAAATAAAAATGCCTGACAAAATGAGATATTTTCTTCTAAAATATTCATCTTAGAGTATGTGTTCTTGGCAAGCAGCTCATGTATTACTATTTTTGTCTGACTCATTTTTTTAAAGGAAGGATTTGGTATATTTATTGGAGAAAAATAAGCTAATATCTTTCCTTGATTTTGAACTAAGCCTCTAAGTTTTAATCAAAGAGCAACTTGTTTGTTAAAAAGGCAAAATAAGCTAAAATTTAAGGACATAACCTTGCATTTTTAGGGAATTGAATCAAGTTAAGAATGCTTCACTGAACATTAGATTATTCAGTTGAAAAATGTTGGTTTTAGAAACTCATTTTAATGTTTATACTACTTAATTGGTAGTAGTGATGTGAAGGACTGAACTTTGTTCTTTTACCACAAGTCATCTATTTTTAGATAAGATTCATTAATGCCTAAGAGTAAGGAGTTTCTTGAAGTCAGTTTATAATGTTCCATTTTCATTTGTAAACCAAAGGTTCTTCTTCCAAACATAGGCTGTTACTTTTAGGTATGCTCCTTTGGACATTTTACCTCATTAAAATACATCTCTCCAGAACACTGCATCTTGTGTGTGTGTATTTGCTCATTTATATGTATGCATATATACATACACATGATTCACATGGATTTTTATAAAATCACCCCAAACAATTAACATGTGCTTTTGCTCATGGTTTGGAACTTAAAAGTTAAGCCAAACAGAGATCCAAACTGAGTATCATCAACACTGGCCAAGAATTTGATAAACCACTTATGCCCAAATATGGTACCATATCTCAATTTTCACCCTTGAAACTTCACTTTCTAATAGACGAATATGAAGTGTCCCCAAACCATTAAATCCAATTTAACAAACAACAGTTGGTAGCCACTGGAAGACTCCAAATTTGCTATATTTCTGAAAAACCAATTCCCTACCTCTGTACATTATGGTTAATGCTTTTATTTCTTAATATCTAATATCTAATATCTAATAAGCAGTAAGGGAGGTATAACTATGAAAACTTGAAGAAATAATGGATTTGGTTTATACTTATATGCATTTGAAATTGTAAGATTGAATGGTGCGAGGCCAAGAGCTTTATGATTAGAAGTATTAAAAAAAAGAGCATTACTTCAAAATTTATTTATCTTAAAATGTGGCAAAACTGATAAATACATACAACGAACTGGCATACTGCAATTATTTTTAAATAACCACTATGATGATTAATATCAAATGAGTACATATTTATTAGAATATATGTGTGTATTTTCTGTAAAATGTGTTGCAGGGATATACTTGACATTGGTTGTCTCACTGATAAAATAGAATATTTTTTACAATGGATTTGATTTTAAAAAGCTAGACTCGAACTTAGAAGTGAAGTAATTAATGTTATTAACTTAATATATGACCTGAATATATTTTATATAACATAATATATGACCTTCAATCAAAATGTCTGGGCTGTGATTTTCATGTTTTCTCATCAGTTAATTTAATTCTATAAAAGTAATATCTTAAGTAGTAAATTTCTACCATGTGTTATTATAATAACCCATCAGAAAAGACTTTGGAATGCTGCCCTGGCTCTGCATCAGATGAAGAAGATGGATGCCTTAGTGAAGTCTACACAGAATAAAGACAAAGGGACTGTGTGTTTTGTAGCCTGCTTGCAGTCTGATACTTTGTTGTAGGAATAATGAGTTTGTTACTATTTTCTGGTAGAATAACAAGATTAGAAATTGTAGGAACCATCCTATTGAGTCAAAGACCCTCTTAGAGATGCCAAACGGAGTTTTTGTAGTAAGTCAGAACAAAGACCTGTGGAAAAAAGGGAAAAATAAATATAAATAATAATAATAAATTATATATAACATAATACATATGTATTTTATACACACACACACACACACACACACACACACACACACATATATATATATATATATATATATATACACATATATATAAACATGACAACATCTAGTTCTGTTGTATAATTTTGGAATCAGCCAAAGAATTGGTGCTGAACTGAGGTAGTACCTCTAATGACCAGTTTTTCCAAGCCTTGCAACTAGATAAAATAAATCTACCATATTTGATTACAGAGAGATATTTTAATCACTTTCATGGGAACTGCTCCTTTGCTTTGAAATATTTTTTGTGCAAGTGTATAATACCACACAGCACATTAATTTTAAGTATTTATACATTTTCATGGGAGATGCTCAAATCTGGGTTGACCACTGAAAACCTGTTTATATTTTTTAAATCTCTTTTGCTTTATTTTTATTATATTAAATGGAGTAAGATAAGATGGGTAGACTTGTTGTTAACTTGTAGTTAAAAAGATAATACGTACTATTGATACAAATATGATTAGATTATACAATTTCACATGTAGAGTATATGTGATGATAAAACAGGTTTTAGTTTTCTTGGATGGAATTATATATACCCATATATAATATATATATATACATATATATATGTGTATATATATGTTTTATATATGTTTTTATGTATCTATATATAATATATATAAATTATATATATATATATGTTCTTTGTTTTGTTTTATATATTCTTAACATGAAGAAATTCCTAGCTATTAAAACATTGTATATAGTTATAGGAATTGTATAAGTCAAAATAGATTAACACTAAGTGAAGATACCAAGGTGACAAGTCTCTAATCTCCAGTAATATGTAAGTACATTTGGAAGGGGATAGTCATGTCTGGCAATATGGCCATCATTTAAAATTTGTTGTTAAATAAAATCACATACTCTATTTATTAGAAATTAATAATTTACACAGATTTTTGAACTATAACCTAAAAATTTTGGTTACTAAGAAGCAAAATATAGTAAAGTATAATTCTACTCTTTTGTCCAGATAATTTTTTTCATGGTTTTGCTCCTATGCCAGTTAATGATATAAATATTAGCCTGAAACATAAAAATAATGATAGCCATGGGAAAAGCAACTCTATTTTCTAGGTAAAGAAATTTTAGTTACATGATAAGTACATAGCATTTTTGAGAGGTATGAAGACATGGCCTAGAGCTGTTAATTATGTCACATCAGAAAGCAATGATTCTATCACAAACAGTGATTATTGTTTTTATTCTTTATATGGGATCCTGAGGACAAATGACTCAAAATGTGAGACCTGTCAACTACAATTGATTTAACAAGGACAATACCACTAAAGGACTTACATTCATGCTGCTCCCTCAAATATGAGTCTCTAGAGTAACACACAGGACTAGATTGATAAATATTTCAAATAGCTTTTATCTAGTAGTTCTGAGAGTTTCTTATTGACAATATCAAGGGCTTTAGGGAGGTGTTCTGCATAATAAATGTGGAAATACGGTTATAGAAAGGTCTTTGAAGGATAATGTCTTTTAATTTAATAGATGGGTGATAGGAAAGGTAGTGAGCAGTTTGCTGGGGAATCTAACTCCAGCTAATGAAAGAGTGCCAACTCTATGACTCAGAATGTTACACTGTAAGTTATTCAGAATATTCTGAGAAGTGATCCAAACATAGAAACACCTGAAACTTAATATTGAATCCATTTACATAAATCACATTCAAGGAGTCTTCTAATCTTAACACATATACATAGTAATATGCCAAGGCCTTGTAGAGGAGGTCGATCACTCGTATTTGATTAAAGGAATATAATTTTATGTAGTTGGATGATCATCTTAATAGAACTTGATATATTGGCTGTGAAGGGAGTTAGGAAAGTAAAAGGAAACATAACAGAAATAAATAAACATAAAGCCAGTATTAACTACATATTGTATAAACCTGGTAGGTGTCTCACATACTGAAAAATATTTCCTCTCCTGACCAATAGCCACCTGTATTTGAGCAGCCAACTCTCAATTCAAACTAGCTTATGGAGCAAACTAGCTTTGAAGAAGCTCAGTCTTTGGAAATTAATGAAGATCAAAGTGTTAATCATCTATTGAAGATGAGTGAGAAGATTCCAGGCAACCACCTAAGTTTTGCAAATAAAAATGTTGCCTTACTTGGTAAAGCCACATTCTGTGCTTTCCTTTGAGGTGATTTACCAGAAACAGGTGAAAAGTTTTCTGAGAGAGAAGTATTTTTAGGCAATTCAGTGGCTAATAGAAATACTGAAGCATTTCAAATAGACTTAGTTCTAGCGGCTTTTTAAAACATAAAGATGTTATCTTTTTTTTTTTCCAGAGTTAAGCATTGAGAATCATTCTTGGTATGAGGGATAATTGAAATTTATCAACCAATTAGTGTTATTAATGTAAGATAATTATTGTGCCCTTATGTAAAGTATTAATGTATTGTGAATTTCTAAAATTGGTTTTATGAGAGGCAACTTTATCTTATCTAACTATCAATCATCTATTATCTGACTATGTATCATCTACCTGATATTTGGCCATATCTATCGATCATCTATCTATTATCTATCTACCTATCATCTATCTGATATTTGGCTTTGTATGAAACATGGACCATAATATTTCTAAACGATGCAATGAGCCCAAAAGGAGAAGATTAACTGAACCAGTTAGTAGAGTCCTGCTAAATGGATCTGGGCAAATTTTAACCCTCAGAATAGAAATTGGAACTAAATATGAAGGTCTATGGACTACCTTGGACAGGCATTATATTTTGATGAGGAAAATTAGGTAAGAGGATCAAATGGATGACATAAATATGGTGGGAAGGAATGTGTTCTCCCCCTAATAGAGAAAGGCTGTCAATCCTTTTTTTTTTTTTTGTCTGTTTCTTTTGAGAAATTTTTCTTTTTCCACATGCAATCTTATGAAGAACAACAATAAATGAATATATCAAACACATAAAATAAATGAGTTCTGGTTGAAGCGGGAAGAAGAATTAGTTGTTTCACATTTCAATCTTTCCCCATTTTCCACCATCCAACCCATCCTATAATGGACTCCTGTTATAACAGTATTTCCTTTAGTGGGAAGACAGTCCCACATGTAGAGAAATACATGGACTTTGGTGCTAGTAAAATAGCTATCAGCCCTGACACTTTTGTGCTATGTGAGACAGGCATGTATAACCTATCAGGGCATTTTTGTGTGGATAAGAAGATTATCAATAGTGTGGGAAATGTTTCTGACACATGTATAATCATCAACATTTTTGGAGCACTGTTCCTAAAGTGCTATGGAATAGTGATTAAATGGGCAGTGGGAATCTGACCACCCTGGTTGGTAGCCTGGTTCTTCCATGAACACCTGGGAGACATCCAGAAATCTTCTTCACCTCTATGTTCTTCATGTTTTCTCTATACACGTGTAGCTGCTTACCTAGAAGGGTGGACTATATGTGTTGTACAAGATCTGCTATTATAATCCTTACTACCCTAGGTATAATTATTTTTCACATCTTACAGATTTTTAGTGAAGATTAAATGAATTTATAACCATAAAGTGCTCGAGAAAGTGTCTTGCATATTTCAGTGCTCCATGAATGTTAGTGTGATTTACATACATTGTTTAATCTTCACAATGGATGAATTTGGTGGGTCTGATTATCATCACACTGTACATTAGGTATAAAACACATGGTAGTTCTTAATATAATGTCAAAGTCAGTTTTAACTTTAACCAGGTTTTCTATGAGAACTTTTTTTCAGTTCTATGAGAACTGTTTTTCAGGCTCATAAATCACTATTTACTTAAGGACAGTCTGTCCTCCAAACCGCTTACCTGCAGTTTTGCTCTTTCTTGCTTCAGTTACCCCTGGTCACCTGCAATCTGGAAGCAGATGATCCTCTTTCTAAGGAATCATCAGAAGGTCAGTAGTAGTCTAACAGTGTGTCATGATTCCTACATCATTCGCCTCATCATGTAGGCCTTTTATCATTTTACATCATTAGAAGAAAGGTGACTATGGTACAACGAGACATTCTGAGAAACACTACATTCACATAACTTTTACTATAGGATATTGTCTTAATTTTTCTGTTTTATTATTAGTTATTATTATTTATCCCTTACTATGCCTAATTTATAAATTAAACTTTATCATAAGTAGGTATGTATAGGAAACAACAGTATGTATAAGATTCAGTACTGCCTGCAGTTTCAGGCATCTACTGGGGGTCTTAGAACATATCCCCCACATAAGGGGGACTAGCATAGCAACATTTAACTTAAAAAATGTTAAAGCAGGACTAGAAACTTATTCTCCTGACATAAACCAAGTTATATCTGCAAGTAGTCAGGTCATTTGTATTGAGAAAAAGTTGGCTGAGATTTTAAAAGACAGTGGATTTCTTGTGCGGCCTAATTCCTTCCACCAAAAATCAACTCTACCAGTGGTTGTTTAGGGACACTCTGCTAATTATTCCAGTGCACCTCAGGTTTTCAAAATACACATTTGCCAATGTCTTAATGCTGACTCATGTTAATATTAATCACACATGTTTTGTTGATCAGGTCAACAAAAGAGTTCCTCAAACTTTTGTGATATTCTACTCTCAACCATTTTCTAAAGTTCTTGGGGACTCAGGATATAAGTTTTGAACAAGCTCATTCTACCAAAGGGCATGACCTGGCCTATTCCATTCTAACACACATTGCTTTCAGGCCTTAAGTGCCATCAATCACATGTTGAAGTTCTTGATAATTCAAAATGGCTTTATAGTTTTAAGATTCTGAATGATATTCATGTAGTACTGTTAAAAGGATGGGTAACAGGCCTCTGTGCCCCACTTGGGTTCTACTTTGTTGTCTGGACCTCAAAACAATGCTGTTTGTACTCCCAAGGATACAATATTTTAGCGTAAACCGTGTTCAGTTAATCTTTATAACTACCTCTTTCTCCCTAGAACTTGGACACTTGTGCCTGGGGTGGATCATGGACCCATCACAGAGACAAATTCTAATGCTCTTAATTCACTCTCTGGAGGACATGGCCATTTACCTGTCTTACACAAAAGTCTTGTGCAAATTAACTAGTTTCCAGAACTTCCCACGAGAGTATCAGACAGGGCTAGCCATGTTTGAATCCCAGCCCCAAACAGGGTTTTGACAAAAGCTGCATATTATTTCTCCTAATATATTGCTATTTGGGGTGTGGGAGGACATAGTAAAAAAAAAGTATCATTTTCAATGTTGGAAAAATAGTTTACTATTATGCATGAGACTCAATGCAGTAATAGGTAATCACACATAACCCAGACATGCTGTAATAAGTAATATAGTAGTTTGGAGCTTTTAGGTCAGAGTTCTGTCTTTGAATCCTAGTGGACTGACAATGGGGGAAGTTACTGAAACTTTCTGCATGTCAGTTTCTTAATCTTTAAAATGGGATTGGTAATAATAATAACAAATCAGATAAGTTTTTCTAAGAAGAAAGTAAGCATAAAGTAAATATTCAATAAGTAATAGTTCTAAAAAAGGTGATTAAAAATCACATTAGTTGCATCTTTACCAAATTTCTTTCCTCCAAACACTGGCATATATTTGAAAGCAGTTTTTAATTTTAACTTGCTCTGTCCTTAAAGAGAGACAGTAAATGGTAAAGTACATAAATAAAAACACCAATAGTTATGGCACATGATTTATATATAAATCCTTTGTGACTTATCAAAAAATGATGCAAATGTGTTAAGCCATAAAGATGTACATATTGAATAAATAACACCTTATAAAAGAACAAATATTTTATGATTTGATTATATAGCAATAAAAAAGTCTGTATGTGTAAACGAAGTGTGTACTTATATATGTCATATATATAATTATTTAGCAGTGGTAGTATCTGGTAAAAAGGTTTCTTTTTTTTTTAATTTTTTAGCCTTTTTTACTGACAATGTTTTTCATTCTGTGTTATAGGTAATCAGAAAAAAACAAAGCTAATATTAAGAAATTATGTTTTATTATAAAAATATGTATGAGTACTTCTGAGCTATAAAAAAGTTTCATATTAGCTTATTTATTTTTTCAGAATGCACGTGAAGAAAGAAATCATCTTTTTCATAATTAAGATTTCAGTCAAATAGGAATAAAGTTATTTAAATAGTAAATTTGCATTTTACATCAAATATGGTAATATAGAATGCACCTGTATGTTTAAGAGTCTCTTAAAAAGGATATGTTAGGTTTGTCTGAAAAAATATAAAGTGAAAATACAAGATCTCATAAACTTATTGGCAGCTTTATAGTGTAATTCACATTTGCAGTAACCTATTCTATTTTTAAGTATTGTGACCTCTTTTTTAATTATCTATTTCATATACACTATCAAGTGATTTATGCCTTCCATAAATATATAAAAGTTGTGGTGAATTTCAATCTAAAACTAAATTTTCTTTATTACTAAATAGTTTTTTTTTTTTTTTTTATTTTTTTTTTTTTTTTTTTTAATGATAATGGTTTTCCTTTTAGGATTTCAAGAAACTCACAAATACCAAGACAGATTATACACAGCAATTCGCGGCAATATTTTTAATCTTGAGTAGGAATACACTGTTGGATCTATTCTGGATCTTAAAATATGAAGTATATAACATTCATGCTTCAGTTTTTAGTAATCTCCAGTCATCTTCTTTTCTTTTTTCCTCCTTTTTAAGAGACATTTAAACACATATAAAGGCATACAAGATCAAATATATATATTATATACTTATATATAATATATATATTATATATATTTTTTTCCATAGTTTTTTCTAATCTAACACTATCATTGTTTATTTCTGAATTGAATTTCTAAAATACCCATGGTAAGAGTTTTTGGACTGAGTATCATTTAGTATTTATTTCATTACATATTATATTTTCATGAAGTGTAAGAGTACATACAGTATTTATATGTTATATATTTATTTTATTGTGGTCAAGAGACCTTTTATATTGAATTGCATTCTTCCTTATACTCTATTATGGAGACAATTGTTAAATATTACTTGAAAAGTATGTACACTTTGTGTTGATAACAAAATTATCAATCAATGTCCATATGTATCTATTTTAGCCAAACTTATATTGTGAATACATATGCATATATTCATCTGGATTCATTATGATATCAAAAATGCCATATTGACTTTTGCTATCATATGCCATTATATAGGTTTCATGTGATATTATTTATTAATTTTGTTTTACTAGCCTTAAATAAGACTCCCCAAAGTTTTTCAATCACTATTATCATTCTTCTGATTAACTTCTGTCCTCTTGAGCATTTAAACTGGATACAGGGCACCTGGATGATGTAGTCTGAGCCACATACTCTAGGCATCCCTTGCTGCTGTGAGTCAGACTTCTGGCTTTCCTGTGGAGGTAAATGCACTTATCAGCTCTCCTAGAAAAAGGAGGCATTCAATGGAGATTATTTGTAAATGGCTGGTAACTTCCCAGAACCAGTCTTCCATCCCTCCTTTAGCCAAAACAAGCAAAACAACAGAAACACCCTTTTCTTTTCTGAGATCTCTTATGCCTATAAGGGCTTATGAATTTCTTATTACTGATGGTTTTTACAGTCAAGTTGATCTCATTTACTGTATATCTTCCAAAATTTCTGTATGGCTTAAAGTTTCCTTTTTATTTTTTTCTAGTTCTTCTTTAGGATTTTTAAAAAATATTTATTTATTTTAGAGAGAGAGAGAGAGAGCATGTGCATGTGCATGCCGGAGTGGGGTAGGGGAAGACGGAGAGGGAGAGAGAAAAAATCTCAAGCACTCTCTCCACTCAGCTCAGAGTGGAATGCAGGGCTGGACCTCTTCACCCTGATCATGACCTAAGCCCAAACGAGAATCGGGGTCTCAACTTACTGAGCCACTCAGGTGCCCTGGAGTGTTCTAATTTATATGTTCCTTGCTTTATTTTAGTGTAAAAGAAATTTGGGTAAATGCATGTTTTCATTGAGCTGCCTTGAATCAAAGATCTCAAAACCTATGGGAAACATAGCTCTATGATCATCTATCTTCTTATTATTATCCTACAAGGCCCTACATGAACTGGCTCACATTTTCTCCTTTGACATCATCTGCTGCTGACCTCTCTGTGGCCTCTCTTTGCTCATTCTATGGCAATCACATTGGACTCCCAGTGGTTTCTAACAGCAGGCTCCACTACTGCTTCAAGGCTTTGAATTGGCTCTCTTCTCTACATGGAATGCTGTTTACCCAGATGTCTCCATGTTTTATCTTTCCATCACCATAGTCTTGAATAAAATGTCACTTCTTAGTTTCTAAGTCAGGCTTATTCTGAACATACCAGTTTAACACAACCTCTTTCCACCAAGAGTCTGGCTCTACTGTTTCCGTTTTGTTTTCCCCTGCTCTTACCAACTCTATCAGGTTTATTCTTTATTTGTTGTGAATCTATCTCCTTCCACAAGAATATAAGCTACAAGGGGGCAGAGACTTATACCTTTATAGACTATATATTCCAGCTCCTAGAGATATCTAATGGATAATTTAATCTCTTTGGAGCTATGATTGCTAGTCATTTGATTTGTTCCTCAATCACTTTGCACAAGAGAAAACACCAGGTAGATTTCCTCTTGAGAAGGGAGAGATTCTGATGACCTTGGGCCATTCTTTTCTGAGTCACTTATGGTATATATCAGACTCAAAGGCTAGAAGTTTAAAAGAGTCTACACTAGAAGAAATTCCTAGAGATAGGCATAATAACCTGAGGAAAGAATAAAAATAATGTAGTTTTTAAGAAATCTGATATTTCTAAAGATCATTATCAGCAATATCATTGTTCAACTAAAACTGCAGCAATGTTTTAAATGAAAAGAAATTCTTAGTAAACACACAAAAGGATAATGTTTTTCTTTCTTTGAAAATATCAGGAGGGGCACCTAGATGGCTCAGTAGGTTGGGCCTCTGTATTTGGCTCAGGTCATGATCTCGGTGTCCTGGGATTGAGCCCCGCATCGGGCTCTCTGCTCAGTAGGGAGCCTGCTTCTCTCTCTCTGCCTGCCTCTCTGCCTACTTGCGATTTCTGTCTGTCAAATAAATAAATAAAATCTTAAAAAAAAAAAAAGAAAATACCAGGAAAAGAAGAATGGACATGTGACTTATAAAACATATTTGAACACATTTACATGATAAATGCAGGAAAAAGACTGTACATGGTGAGAGCATATTTACACAAGCAGCAAGTTATATTGGTAACTCCAGATATAGTCAGCATCTATTGTATTTACACCTTAAATCAGCAAACCCAAGATAAATCATATTATGCACAGAAGCCTTCTCATTTTTTAATTTATTAATAAAGAACACTGATTTAGATGATTTCATTTGAGACAAAATATCACCAGTTATAAAAGGAACACTTGGACTTTAAGGAAAACAAACACAAAAACATACGTATTTTCAAATCTAGTTTTTTAAGCAAAAACATAGCTGTTTTTTATATTCTAAATGCTTCCCACTTCTTTTTCATGAGATGCCACTTTATTTGACAAAAGGTGCAGATAAAAAGATTTCATCAGACTTCTGACTTCTGAAGAGAGTTACTACTGTAAGGAAGCTATAAACTTTGTATTGCATGTTAGCAGTTCAAGTATTACTTTGAGTTACAGCATTTTCAAAAGCTGACAAAAATCTAATGCAGTCTCTTTGAACTGGAGTCACTGTAGTAATTCTCACAAATATTGTTTTGGAAGGCAGATGATGTAGTATGGCTAAAAATTTTGGACCAAGGACATAATGATTCTTCCCTGGCATTCAGGTATTAACCATGAATTATAGAAAGTGATTACCCTTGTCACCTTGCCTGAAGTAATGATGTTCTGTTTTTTACAGTGCTATCAAAAACCTGCTGTGTCAGAAATGAGTATGATTTCAGGTTATTATCAAGCATACAAATGTAAGGTCTTGATTCAAATCATACTTTGAAGATCACTGAAAACATATGAAGCTGATTTAGAATTTTATGCCACATGTTTTACATTTTACATAAATATATATATATATCTTTTTGGCATTTTATATTGTCCAGGGTCATTTTAGACAGTGTCTAAGCAAATGAAGTTACTAATGTGAGTCTGGAAAAAGAAGACTGTGTTAACTAAAATATCTAAATCTTTCAGACAGTAAGAGGAAAATTCTTCAGATTACTTAGTAAAGCTCCATGAAAAAAGAGACAAGAAGCATAACAAAAATCAGATATCTTTGGTTTCAAAGCATTATTTCCCTATATATTAGCAATTTCCTAAGAAAAGTAATGTTGGCGTATACTATAAAACAAGATTTATAAGGATTTATAACTTGCAAATAAACTAGTTAAAATTATTTTTAGATATAGAATTGGTATGGCATTTCAATCCTCGTCTCATCTTGCTTTCAACATTCTACTTAATTATTTGTCAATACTCTATGGAAATTCTATTGTATTCTTCTGCTAAAAATGACTGTAATATTCAATTGTGCTTTGAAATATTCCCAGGAAGAAAAAAGGCAAATATCCTTTCAATAAAAAACAATAAATATGCTCATTCCTTGCTGTGAAGAAGCAATTTTGCTCAGCCCCACTAAAAAAAATATTTATAAAGCATCATGATTTAAAGTACACAAATGTGGTTGAACACAAGATTTGAGTTATTTAGAAATGATACATGAGTGCGTCATGGGATGATAAGGACAATCTCGGGAAAAGAGAAATGAACATGCAAGGTCTCTAAAATATTCTCTTATTTTTCTTTTTCTTCCAGATGGAAACAGGATTTGGGACATAAAAATTTAGAAAGTCATTGCCAAGTTTGTTTTTCCTTTGAGAATCTGGTTGTTTCTATGGTTGAAAGGACAGTTCAAGAGAATTAGTGAAAACATAAATATACCTTTGAAACAGGACAATTAATCAGGAGGGTGTTTCTAATAAATTAATTCATTTAATTAAAAGTTCATATTTTGAAATTAATATTACCTTATATGAGAAAAAGGTGATAAGGTCAGGGATCTTTAGAGGAGGAGATTATCATGGATTATCTGTGTGGAATCTCTCAGTGCATCCGTATAAGGGAGGGGAGCAGAGAGTTATGAAATAGGTACAGAGAAGAGAAGACACATAGAGGAGGAAGTGGCAAAGTGACCATGGAAACACATATTACAGTGATATGGCCACAAGCCAAAGAACATCTGTGGTCACCTGGAAGAAATAAGGAATGGAATTTCCCTTAGAGTCTCTGGAGGAGGTGTAGTCCTGTTGACACCTTGATTTTGTACTTCTGGCCTTCAGAACTATATGGGAAAAAAGTTGTTATGCTAGGTCATTCAGTTGTGATAAGTTTTCAGGGTGGCCTTGGGAAACTGATTTTGGTATCAGGAGCAAATTGTTGCTATAAAGCAAATACCTAAAAATGTGGAAGTGTCTTTGCAATTACATAATAAGTCAGGACTTAGAAGGAAATGAAGGTTGTAGGAGATAAGCCTACTACCTTAGAGAATACATATATGGTCATACACAGAATGTTGATAAAAATATGAATGAAAAGTTTCTTTTGGTGGAAACTCAGAAGGAAATGAGGAACATGTTGTTGGAAACTGGGGGAAAGGTGATCCTTCCATATAGGCAGAAAACGTAGCTAAATTGCGTCCTATCGTTGTACGGAAAACAGAATTTGTAAGTGAAGGACTTGAGTATTTAACTTCCAGGTAATATTTAAGGTGCAGGCTGGTTTGTTATTGCTGCTTATAGTAAAATGCAAGAAGAAAGGGATGAACTGCAGAAGGAACTGTCAAGGAAACTATTTGCTAGACTCCTAAATGTCTTTAGGCATGGAAGAAGCTGATAAAGCTACTCACATGAAAATATGTGTTACCACTGAAGAAAAAGTAAGAATGACTCTAAGGACAGAACACTAATCTAGAGGAATGAACTGCAGACCAAGAGAAGTGAGCCATAAGACCACAGGGCAGAACTTCAAGTCATAGAGGATTATACTCAGGACTTGAAATTTAGTGGATTTTGTTCTTCTGTATTTCAAAATTAGTTGGAACTGGTAATTCCTTTCTGCCTTCCATTACCTCTTTGGGAATAGGAAAGTGTAAAACTGTTATACTAGGCCTGGCCCCATTGTATTTTGGGCCATATAATTTATTTTCCAGTTTCATAGGTTGAAAAAAGGAGAGAAATTTTGCCCCAAGATGTATAATATGCAGAGTCTTATTTATACCTAATTTAGATGACTTAGGTGATGAGATTTGGGACTTTTAGTCTGATGACATTTAGATGAGATTTTGAGATTTGAACTGATGCCATTATGATTTGAGACTGTTGGGTATGTTGGGATCAGGTGAGTATATTTTGTGGGATAGCCCGGAATCTTTCAGAGTAAAAGGTGGCCTGCAGTAGGCCAAAAAATAGTCTTCCAAAAGATATTTCATATTCTAATTTCCAGAAATTCTGAGTTCTACCTTATATGGCAATAATGAATTTTAACATATATGGCAAAAGATGTGATTTTGCAAAGGACATTTAAAAGGAGGAGTTTCTCCTGAATTATCCCCGTGTATCCTATATTCAGTGAAATATATTCTTATAATAGAAAAGCAGAAGGAATTTTGAAACCCATACATGGGGTGAATACAAAGAAGCAGAGGAGGCAATGGGACGATGGAGGCAGACATTGAATGATATGGCCACAAGCCAAGGAACAGCTGGAATCACCAGACAGTGGAAGAAAATAGGAACAGATTCCCTTTAGAGCCTCTGGAGAGAGCGTGGCCCCGTTGACATCTTCATTTGGTTTTCTGGCTTTCAGAACTGTGAGGGGAAAAAAAAATTCCATTGGAAACCACCATTTTATAAAAATTTATAAGGCATTCTAGAAAATTGATCCAGATTTTGTTGGTTTGTATGATTTGGAGGATGTCTGGACAGGTCTGAAATTTACAGGGCAGGCTATCAGGAAGGGCAGGCTGGAAATTTGGGCACATGAACTGATACTACTGTCCAGGGAGAAAATCTTTGACTGGGACACCTCAACTCTGCTCTTTGGGCTTTTTAACGGATTCGATCAGGCCTGACAGATTACAGAGGATAATCCCCTTTACATAAAGTCGACTAATTGTAATTGTAGCTGTTAATCACATTTGCAAAGTCTTTACAGTGACACCTAGATTAATTTTTGTTTGAATAACTGGGTACTATGCCAAGCCTAGTAGATACATTTAGCTGACTCACACAAACAGAACAGGTATCAGCACAAGGAGGATTTTATGGATGGGTTAGGTTTCAGAGTTTAGGGATATTGGACATACAAATGAGACTGTTTCTTCCTGGAACCTAACGGAATCTATATGTAGTGTGGGTGAAACTGTAATGTTGGTCTGCTGAAAGTATACATGAAAATTTTCACTTTCTCTACCTTCAAATCAGCAAAATATGCAAATGAGACCCAGGAAAAGACATGGGCAAATGAAAACCTACAAGAGGTTCTGCTTTATTGTATAGAGTGGTAAAAATGAAGAATGAATAAGGCTATACATGTCACTAGGGAAATATTATTTTTCAGCTTTAAACAAACAAACAAAAAAAACAAATCTCAAATATTCCTAACCTAACATAGATAAGGCACAGAGAGTGTCACCCTGTTCAATGTTTATTTGCAGTGTTGTATGCAGTGCTCTCCTGGGACTCTCCCTTACAAGTTGCATTCTTTAATAATAGTTGGTGGGTAGAAGAGTAAACTTTGTTTTTACTCCTGCTGAACCACAGTCCAATATAATTGAAATCCAAATTTCCAGAAACAAGTAAAAGTAGCCAGTTTCTAATGTCATATTTTGCCCTTCACACAAAAAAGTATGAAACAAGAAAAGACAAGAAGCCCTAGAATAAGTTCAGATGCCTTGATTAATGAATGCTCACCAATACAGTACTTCCATTTTGAACTCTGCCTTTGTTTAGAACCCTGAGGTTTTATTAATAACCCAGGGCAATGCATGGTAATAAGACTTACGATAAGTGGAAGGTATGCTTTCTTTTGTAAAGCATGAGAAGCATGATTATAAAAGGGAATGGGAAAAAATAATCTGCATGATGCCCTGACAACAGGAGAATTCTGATACAGTTCAAGTTCAGGAGAGGCTACAAATGAAAGCTAAGGAGCTAAAAACTTATTTTGTTAAAACTGTTTTCCATTATGTCCCTTGGAGTTTCCATAAAGTATATGTACACCTCAGTTGAGGCTACTGATAGAGACTACAATGTGGGAAAAGTAAGGCCAATAAAAACAAGAAGGAGCAAATCAAAAAGACCAATTTAGGCAAGAGTCAGAACTCTGGACACATTTCCAAGCTAATGAGATTATTGCCAATGAGCCTAGCAAAACAGTTTGGATGAAACAGGGCTTTGCTGTATTTCTTTCCTCTTTCAGGGTCCCCCAAGGTAGGGGCAAATTCATCCAAGGGAAGGCCTGAGGGAACCTGGTAAGGTTCTGAGATAGAACATGGTTTTATACAACTTTTCCTATATATGTATGTATATACATATATACTATATAATATGTATGTATACGCTGTGTGTGTATGTGTGTGTGTATTTAACTGAGTAGTAGACCCAGGAGGCTTTGAGGAAAATCAGGGAAGATTTCTGACAGTTCATGAGATACTTTATTGGCCTTCTTCCTATTCACCATAATTACTGACATCATCAAGAATGGGAGACATTTTTTTGCTCCTTTGCTAAAAATTTTACAGTAGTCAAACATACCCATCTCTTCTGTAATCCTGGTCTGTTATAAGTTGGACAGGGCACACAGAGATGAAGCTGAGGCTTTCCAAATGTCCTTCTGACCACTCCAGCCTTAAGGGGATCCAGGATCTTGTAATGCTCTTCCTTGACTTATTCCCCAAGGAAATTAGTCTGACTTACGTAAGCTATACTAGGTAAGCAGAGATAAGCTATCAAAGCTACCTTAGAGATACATAAATTTATCTATGATTGAGTAGGTGCTCTGTGAAAATATACACAGAAGACACAGCTTAGGAAAATAAAATTTTAAAACAGCCTGTAAATAGTCTTGGAGCAGAGATTGACAATCCCACTTACCCTTCATTAAATGAGCTGCCTGAATTCAGATATTAAGAACCACCGAGGCATAAAACCATCTGATATCTAGGAGCAGTGAAAGAGATGTGCACATTGTCTTGTCCAAAACTTACTGGCCACACAGAACAGTGTCTTCAGTGAACATAGAGTTAGCTTTATTGAATGTGCTGTAGATCCAGCTACGATCCAGATCTATTTAGGGTAACTCTCATACTGTCTGTACTGTTCCATGTCATTAAATACTTTCACAGAAAATGATTACATTTCTTTAAGATCTTAGAGCACAGTTTGTGGGCATTGTGGTTAATTTGCAGGTAATAAGATTCTTTAGTACATTATATATGTAACTAGCCACCAATCAAGAACAAGTTCAGAAGACATTAGGGATTGTGAAAATTAGCCTCAGTGCATTTTGAAAATTCCCCAAATCAGATTTCATTTCTGACCTGCCACCCCTCCAAAAAACCACTTTGTAATCATAGACTCTTACAAAATACTGACATGATAGGTTAAAGAATTGTGATAGGGTTCTTTTCTGCATCTTTATATTCACTCTCCCCTTCATTTGATACATACTGTTAAGTGCTTATCTTGTGCCAGATACTATTCTAGAATCAGGCAATACGACAATTAAAAAAAAAAGAGACAAAAATGCTTTACCTCAAGAAGCTTAAATTCTAGTTGGTGAGCAATAACATTAAAAATTAAAAAAAAATTAAAAAAAATAAATATAAATTATTAGTATATTAGATGCACGTTATAGAGCACAACAAGGAAGTGAGTTATATGCATATTTTAAAGAATTATAATAGAAAACACATTCAATACCCCAAAAGTACTTCAGAAACCTTTTATCTATAGAATAGAAATTTCTTTTGCAATCTGCCTGTGGAATTTCCAGTTTACACAAAAGTCTACTAAATGTCAAAGTTGTCCATGAAATGTAGGGCACTTTAATATTTGGGATATCTCCAGGTAACTTCAGTGTCTGAGAGTAATTACTCTGTGTCTCTCCTTAACTATCCTAGTCTACATTATCTCTACCTAGAGGAATGTCGTTTAAATAAACATTGTTGGCCACTTTGCAGAAGAAATAATGTTTTGTAAGAGGAGGCAGTGGGAAGGAGAGTTCCATCTCTTTTGCCTTGAACACTGTGTCTTAAAAATGGTGCCATGAAAACAGAGGCATATGTTGGAAATTGTGTTTGATTGTAGGTGGATTTCAGGTGGATTTTTAATTTTTTTTTCTCAATTACATTTCTCCCCTAAACTGTTGACAAAATTTACCATGTGCTTGAACCATCCCTATGCAAAATAGAGAGCAAATATATTGATAGACAAGTTAAACATCAGCATTTTAGGAACCTGATATTTTGAATCATTGTTATAACTTGTTTATTCCAACATTCAATAATAACAACAAACTGATGAAAATAGAACTTGATTAGAATCCTTACTGATAACAGATTCACCTTCTTGTATTTTTTAACATTCTAATTAATATTTTATAGTTTAAAGTAAAAGCTTTAATCATTTACTCTATTTCACTAAAAGATAAAATATAGGGATGCCTGGGTGGCTCAGTGGGTTAAAACTCTGCCTTCAGCTCAGATCATAATTCCAGGGTCCTGGGATCGAGCCCCACATCGGGCTCTCTGCTCAGCAGGGTGCCTGCTTCCCTGTCTCTCTGCCTGCCTCTCCGCCTACTTGTGATCTCCTCTCTGTCTACTTGTGATCTCTCTCTCGCTCTGTTAGATAAATAAATAAAATATTTTTTTTAAAAAGATAAAATATAATAAAAATGCCATTAGTTTTTCAACAAAAGTATATTGAAATATTTTCTATTGGCTAAAATATTGTATTAGAAATGGAATATTTAAAGATTTAAAGTATCTACTGATTTTACACTAAGGACTCGATATAAGATATAGTGAGCATTTATCTTAGACAAATATAATTTCCGTTTATTTCAGTGTGTAATTGCATATTGTAATAAGTTGCATTTCACACACAAACACACACACACACACACACACACACACACACACACACATACACGTGCATACACACCCACACATGCACCAAAAAATATAATGGGTTTATTTGCTTCTTTGTTCCAGACAATAGAGACTTAAATGCTGTATGGATGGTTAGGTATATATACATATATATATATATATATATATATATATATATATATATATATATATACGCATGTGTATGTGAAGTATAGATTCTTGATTTGTACTTAATTAAGAAAAATACTAGGTAGCATTGAGGAGGACATAATGGTTACAGAAAAATTTCTATGAAACACAACTTTGGTGTGTAGAGTAAGACAGGAAATTTAACTTATATAGTATTTTTACCTTCCAAAGCTTGAGAAAACCATACATAAACACTGTTGTGTGCAATTACAAATATATTTCAGAAGTGTTGGAGATTTTCTTTAAATTTCTGTGTTCATGCTTATCTTAGTGCAGATAAAATCTTTGAGAGCAGATTTGCCCAAGTAGTTGTTCACTCTTTTAAATGGGGAAAACACATTTCAAATATATTTGATCATTGCCAAACGCTTGAAAAGTTCATATATTAAGAAATGCTATAAATAATACCTTTGGGTTCTCTCTGCATATTAGGCTATATCCTGTTGTCTTGGTCCGGTGTTTTTAAAGATTTGTATTGCTTTCAAATTTAGCATAAAAATTACTCCAACCTTGTGCCTTTGAGAACATACAGTGTTAGTCTCTGGAGAACCGAAGAAGTCTAATTATTTTTTCCCCACATTTCAAAAGAGTAAAAAGAGGATATATATGTTTTCTATTTAATATCTCAAAAGATAAAGACTTTCTTTTTCCATATTATTATGATGCTTAACTCATAAGCTGTTTGTACATTTGAATTATGCTGAATAATTAGACATCTGTCTAGATAATGGAAACATTGTGGTTTTCTTTCCCAATTTCATGAACAGACAAATGAAAACAAAATTTTTATGGTATGAATTATCTGAATTAGAAGCCACATTCTCCAGTTATCTCTACTAATCATTTACATGTTATTATTTAATAACTTCACAATGATGTTACAGTTAAGTTGAAACTACACTACTTTATCACATGCAGTAAAAAATCTTAAGACTAGGGCGCCTGGGTGGCTAAGTGGGTTAAAGCCTCTGTCTTCAGCTCAGGTGCTGATCCCAGGGTCCTTGGATCAAACCCTACATTGGGCTCTCTGCTCAGCGGGGAGCCTGCTTCCCCCTCTCTCTCTGCCTGCCTCTTTGCCTACTTGTGATCTCTGTCTGTCAAATAAATAAATAAAATCTTCAAAAAAAAAAAATCTTAAGACTGAGAAAGAGAATAACTTAATAATCACATGAAATATCTTTGTGCCCATATGCGTATATATTCGAAAGGTTAGGGAAATAGACATTAGAAAATGTGTAATTACAGAACTATTAATTACTGCTTTTTCTAATTTATTGTTGGCACGTGAATAGTATAGGTTTTAAATGACAATAGTACTATTTGGGTTGAATTGTGTTTCCTTGAAGTACTGAATTCTTGTTAATGATACTGTTTAGTGTTAAACAGTCAAACATGTTGTTTAGTGTTGAAATGCACTGATACTCGCAATATAGTTTGAAATGCAGAGAGAAGTAAAATAATCTGATAATCCCTGTTAACCTTCAGGCTGTAGTTTACATTTTCATAAAAATGTTCTTACTCTCTTTGGACCTCATGTTTTACGTATGGTAATGGTTTTTGAATGTTGCAAGACACTGTGTTATGTTGTTGTATTTTACCCTGAAATTTCCTCATGCTTCTAGAAATAGCCCTTTATTAGAATACCAAAAAAAATTCTAGTTGTATGTTTCCTGTTTCCTGCCAGTGCCCTAATTGAGAAAGTCATTGGTATGAGAGTGTGCTCCAGGACACATACCCTACAGATGGAATTTTGAGATTAGATTGTCACATATTTGATGACACATAACTGACCTCCTTGATTGTGGTAAATGGGACACTGACAGTCCATACACTGATCACCCTTAAAATACAGTGCTGAAGAACTCTGGTGTATGGCAAGTTAAAGGGAGATTAACTCACTACAATTTAATTACTGTGGCAGCCATGACAATAACACAGATTATGGGTGGTGTGGCTCTTTTGCCTGAACTGGAGAGAAAGAACAAAAACTAGAGACTGACTAAATGTTGACAGTTGCTTCTTTCTTACCTTGTGTTTTGTCTTGATTAAACTTTAGTCCAGCTTCTCTGTTTCCTACAGTCTCCTGAACTCTGTGTTCCCTTAGCCCTGTGCAAGCTCTAAAAAAAGTAGAATGTGACCCCTTTATCAAGTTGTTCTGGGAATCAGCTCAACAAAGAGAGATCTTTTTTCTATCTCACCCAATGATCATTTCCTCATGCTTGTCTAGCTTCCTCTGAGAAAATTTTGCTTATCTCTACTTGTTCTTCTTTTAATCTGTTAAACAAACAAACTTATTCTGTTTGATTTTCAGATGATTATGGATTTCTGAGATTGGAACACTTTCCTCTTATGAATAAATTCTCTCTTAATCTAAATACAGCTTTATTTATTTATTTATTTTATTATTATTTTTTTTTTCTCACAGTGTCTGGTGCTATGATGTGGGCAGAATGATGAAGGTCCTCAGACCCTGATATTTTCACCCAAGTATTCATGCCAACTTCGGCCCTTTTTGTCCTTCTGGCCTGGTTGCAGAAATTGAGATCTGTGGTGGTGAGTAACAATCCAGTGCTCTGGACATTTGTCTGTAGTTGCATAATAGTGAGTTACTTCAATTCTACTAAATGGTGCCCTTGCTGGTACTTTCTAACTGATCAGGACTCTTTTGTTTTGTTTTGTTTTGTTTTTTTGTTTTTTGTTTTTCCTATTTGTGCAGGACTTTTCCTGGCTCTTCTATGTTGATTGAGACTCTTCCTGAATGGAAATATTCTTGGTTCTTTTGAGGGAAGATTTAATCCCTGGCCCTTTCTATTGAGCAGGATTCTTTTGGCCTCTCTTCTCGTCAGGAGACAACTTCCTGGATGAAAGTGCTCTTGGTTCTTCCAAGTGAAGATTTACTCCCTGACTCTGAAGCAGGAATACTCAGCTCTTTTGTGAGAACTTTCTTTTTTTCCCTTCTCATCTGATTGCTCAGAGCAAGCCTTCCAGCTTCTCAAAGAGGACTGCCCTAGAAACTCAGATGGAAATTGTTCATGGCACTGTTTTTACCTATCTGATCCTGCTCTCTCCTAGGTCACCTCAATTACTGGGTGGAATTACCACTTTGAACCCTCCAGCAATCCATATGCTTTACCACTGTAGCACTAATTATTTTCTGTACCTTCAAAATGGCAAAAATTTTACTAAGGATAATTTAGAATTGCAATGACAACTTTTGGGCTCTTGCTACCTCTGCAAGCTGTCCACCTTAAAGACCTCTTGAATTTCAGGGGCCCAGAATCCCCCCTAGATAACGATCTGCTTTCTTTACTTGATATAAAGAAGCCAGAAAATGGTTCTCCCAATTAAATTTCAAGCAGGCCCTTCAGCAATATACCTTATCTGAACCTATTCAATCACTTAAAGACCAACTGTCTTCTTCTGATGCTACTACTTCTTTTTCTCTCAAATCGAAGACATTATTACCCTCCATACTTTTCTTTCTCTTTTGTTCCTCCAAACACGTTTCTCTCTACCCCGCCATAATGAACTTTACATAATATACCTTACATTGTACTACTTCTCTCCCTAGAAACTATGGTTTTCTCTTACTCAACTCATAGCACAACCTCACAACCCTAATTTGATTGCTGGTTATATGCTACTTTCCTTTGGAATCCCTAGTTTCCTCCAAATTCCTGTGTCTGTTTCATATTTAAGGGAATTCTTTGTGTTATCACTTGAGGGCATTTTTGTTTTTTTTACTCTACACTTTAAAAGAAAACTCCTTCATCTGTAATATTTTTCAAAAAAGTCAATCTGTGTTTCCAGTGGAAATAACTGGAGCACCCTTTCATAGGTCCAAGGATTTGCATTCACACCTACTTTTAGACTAGTACAAAATACCTACACTATTATCATGAGAGGCAAGAGTACATATTCACTACCTTATTATATGAATCTAATTGACTAGGTGATGCTAAACATAACTTTACCTAATATGCTTGGGACTGACATCCCCATAAACAATAATTGATCATTTTCCTCTTCTCAGTTTAAGGGACAGCATCTCTATCAAAGTAGACCACATGAATGCCAAAGTGCAAATCCAGGAGACAATTATTTCTGTGACTTTAGATAGCACCCAGTGATGTACCAGTTAGTATCTGCCAACTCTTTCTATGACATTTTGTTATCTAGCTAATCTAATTAGTTTTATCAAACTTTTAGTCAGACTGCCTTTTTTTTTTTCTACTTTAACCATCCCCTCACCTCTGATTTAGGTTTTCCAGGCACTAATTGAGCCAAAGTCAAGAAAAATGTAAAACTATAAGCTTGGGCACAGAATCTTAGCTCCAGAAGAGGATGGTGAACTTCTTTTGTTACCAGGTATTCAAAAAGAGGATAGAAATGTGGTGCCCAGCTAGCTCAGTTGGTAGAGCATGTGACTTTTGATCTCAGGGTTATATGTTTGAGCCTCAAGTTGGGTGTAGAGATTACTTAAAAATAAAATCTAAAAAAAAAAAAAAAAAAGAACCTAGAGATAAGGGAACATAAAGGCTACATGGACAAAACAGGAAAAAGAATGAAAGAAATAATTTTAAGATACTTAGATATAGTAAAATTAATAAAATATTTCTCATATCTATTTATTAAAATATAATTAATAAAAATATTTTAAAAGACGTAACAGCAGATATGCAAAAAATAATTTCCTTTTATAAAAAAAGTCATAAATACTAATAGTTTAAATAATGCAAAAATTTTATTTAGAATTAAGAAAATATTTTGCCTTGATCTTTCCATATTTAAATGTTACTACCTTATGGTAGAATTTTAACATTTCTTAGATTTTTGTTTTTTAGATTTAATTCTTTATTTTTCTAACTTATGTATAGGATTTTGTTTTTTTGAATATTTTATTGTTGGTTACTTCAATTATGTTCAGGTGACTTTTATTTAAATAATACATTTCTAGTTTTAGAGTGAAACTTTATAAACCTAAGAGATTCCACAAAAAATATTTGGGTTTCCAGCAAAATGATTAGTATAGAACATTCAGTGCTTTGTGAGAAGCTGTACTATTTCAACCCATTGATATTCTGCCATGTTTTCATACAGGAAATGCCCCCTTTCCCTCCCATCTCTCTTTAGTATATGTTGCCGAAGGCACAAAGAGAGAATAGCTTCTCTGGAGAAAAACTAAGCTAAGGACATTACTTTCTTAACTTTATGATGAACTGCAGATTTCACATTAAGAGGCAAATCCTTCATTTCAAAACATTAACCTATATAGTACTTAATAATTGAAGCCTGTATGATTTAGGGTTCAGAAATGAATTAAGTATAAAAATAGATTCCTTTCCTACTTTCCTTTGATTGTGCCCTGGATTTATTGTTATTCATTTTGGAATCTTGCCTTTTAGAACTTTTTTTCAAGAGAGTCCAAGAGTTATCAATTATTACTGAATTCAGTATCATTTCCTTCTTACTTAAATTATTTGTTAATTAAAATATTATTATTGAAATTGAAATTTATAGTTATTAGAAGAGTTGAGGGACTCTATTTATTCTTTTTTTATTGAAAACAATTAAAAATATGTTAATCTATACCAGAAAAAATAATATATTCCCATAGTGAAGTCAGGATTTGAACCCAGAGAGTTAGGCTCTACAATTCATGCTCTGAGGTGGCAGACTAGAAACTTTGCTATTAGACCAAGGCAGAAGAGACTTGAGATATGCTAGAAATGTCAATATAAACTTATCATTTTTATTTTTAGAAAGTAATAATTGCTCTGTACCTGCAATAATTAAAAACTCCTCATCTCTCTCATCATCCTATTAGTCTCTAGTCATGATGTAGGACAAAGAAATATGTTGCATTTACTACTAATTTTGTTCTCTTATACTCCTATAACCTAAAAAAGGAATCTTGATAGGGTGTCTAATTTCATTCTTTGTTCCAGGTAAAAAATCAGGGCGAGTCTGAGATACCTAGTTAAAGAAAGCAAGGGTGTTTCCAGTGTTTCTAGGTATAGAGACAGGAAATAATACTATATGACCTAGAAATTCCACTCATAGGTATATTTCCTGGAAAATTTTATGCACATGTGCACCAGGAAATGGATAAAGAATAATTATGGCATCAATAATTTTAATAGCTCAAATCAGGTAACACCAAATAGCCATCAAAAGTAAAATGAATAAATAATTGTTGATATACAATAATTAGAATTCATGAACAATAGCTATAAACAAAAACCAAGAATTGAAGTGAGACATGAAGTATTGGATATATATATCTACCTCAAAAGCAAACATACTTAATGATATTGCTTAGGAATGCATACTTGAAGTACACTAGTAAAGAAAAATCAAGAAGTTATTATCATAAAACGAGATAATAGCCAGTTCTAGGGATGAGTGGAAGCTATGACTAGGTAAGAACACAACAGGGGATTCTAGAACCTGACAATTTTCTGCCACAGATGGGGTTGTTATATAACAGTTTGCCTTGTAATTGATTATTAAGTAGCACTTTCACATTTTTTTGCATTTTTTCTGCATGTGTGTTCTCTGACACAATAAAGAATTTAGCAACTTTTTTTTTTTTAACACCAAAATCTCTTTTTTCATTTACTGCTAGAAACAGACTGGAAATTATTAAGAGTTTTATTAAATTTCCAAAAGATAGATCTATGGTAGAAGAAAACTTCCACATACGAACTCTGCAGCTAATTAACATCTCAAGCTGATTCCCTTGTTCTTCACTATGATATTATTCTCACTATGTTCTTGTCTACTGTTTTTAATGATTGTAAGTATACTCTTTAACTTAAATATATTTCATCATCTCAAATTCTTAGTGCTAATGAATTTAGCTATTTATTACATATTTTTTGTTACTTATTTTTGCTAGTAGTTATGAAAAGGCAGCCACCTATTTCCTCCTTTACTGTCTGCAACATGATTTCTTTAAAGGAATGTGTTTATTAAGAGGAGGTTTATCCATTAAACCTCTTTATCTAGTGCACATTTATGAAAAAGTAGGGAACTCTTTTGTTGTTGTTTTGTTGTTATTGTACAGAAGAATGGTCGTAGGACATGGGAATTTAGCTTGAAAACCAACTATTGGAAAGGTAGGTTTAGTTACAGAGATCAATGCATTGTTATCAGAAACTGTTCTTGACAAACACTTCTTTTTTTTTTTTTTAATTTTATTTTTTATAAACATATAATATATTTTTATCCCCAGGGGTACAGGTCTGTGAATCGCCAGGTTTACACACTTCACAGCACTCACCATAGCACATACCCTCCCCAATGTCCATAATCCCATCACCCCAACCCCCCTCCCCCCATCAACCCTCAGTTTGTTTTGTGACATTAAGAGTCACTTATGGTTTGTCTCCCTCCCATTCCCATTTTGTTTCATGTACTCTTCTCCTACCCCCTTAACCCCCCATGTTGCATCTCCTCTCCCTCATATCAGGGAGATCATATGATAGTTGTCTTTCTCCGATTGACTTATTTCGCTAAGCATGATACCCTCTAGTTCCATCCACGTCGTCGCAAATGGCAAGATTTCATTTCTTTTGATGGCTGCATAGTATTCCATGGTGTATATATACCACATCTTCTTTATCCATTCGTCTGTTGATGGACATCTAGGTTCTTTCCATAGTTTGGTTATTGCGGACATTGCTGCTATAAACATTCGGGTGCACGTTCCCCTTCGGATCACTACGTTTGTATCTTTAGGGTAAATACCCAGCAGTGCAATTGCTGGGTCATAGGGTAGTTCTATTTTCAACATTTTGAGGAACCTCCATGCGGTTTTCCAGAGTGGTTGCACCAGCTTGCATTCCCACCAACAGTGTAGGAGGGTTCCCCTTTCTCCGCATCCTCGCCAGCATCTGTCATTTCCTGACTTGTTAATTTTAGTCATTCTGACTGGTGTGAGGTGATATCTCATTGTGGTTTTGATTTGTATTTCCCTGATGCCGAGTGATGTGGAGCACTTTTTCATGCGTCTGTTGGCCATCTGGATGTCTTTTTTGCAGAAATGTCTGTTCATGTCCTCTGCCCATTTCTTGATGGGATTATTTGTTCTTTGGGTGTTGAGTTTGCTAAGTTCTTTATAGATTTTGGACACTAGCCCTTTATCCGATATGTCATTTGCAAATATCTTCTCCCATTCTGTCAGTTGTCTTTTGGTTTTGTTAACTGTTTCCTTTGCTGTGCAAAAGCTTTTGATCTTGATAAAATCCCAATAGTTCATTTTTGCCCTTGCTTCCCTTGCCTTTGGCGATGTTCCTAGGAAGATGTTGCTGCAGCTGAGGTCGAAGAGGTTGCTGCCTGTGTTCTCCTCAAGGATTTTGATGGATTCCTTTCTCACATTGAGGTCCTTCATCCATTTTGAGTCTATTTTCGTGTGTGGTGTAAGGAAATGATCCAATTTCATTTTTCTGCATGTGGCTGTCCAATTTTCCCAACACCATTTGTTGAAGAGGCTGTCTTTTTTCCATTGGACATTCTTTCCTTCTTTGTCGAAGATTAGTTGACCATAGAGTTGAGGGTCTATTTCTGGGCTCTCTATTCTGTTCCATTGATCTATGTGTCTGTTTTTGTGCCAGTACCATGCTGTCATGATGATGACAGCTTTGTAATAGAGCTTAAAGTCCGGAATTGTGATGCCACCAACTTTGGCTTTCTTTTTCAATATTGCTTTGGCTATTCGAGGTCTTTTCTGGTTCCATATAAATTTTAGGATTATTTGTTCCTTTCTTTGAAAAAAATGGATGGTACTTTGATAGGAATTGCATTAAATGTGTAGATTGCTTTAGGTAGCATAGACATTTCCACAATATTTATTCTTCCAATCCAGGAGCATGGAACATTTTTCAATTTCTTTGTGTCTTCCTCAATTTCTTTCATGAGTACTTTATAGTTTTCTGTGTATAGATTCTTAGTCTCTTTGGTTAGGTTTATTCCTAGGTATCTTATAGTTTTGGGTGCAATTGTAAATGGGATGGACTCCTTAATTTCTCTTTCTTCTGTCTTGTTGTTGGTGTAGAGAAATGCAACGGATTTCTGTGCATTGATTTTATATCTGACACTTTACTGAATTCCTGTACAAGTTCTAGCAGTTTTGGAGTGGAGTCTTTTGGGTTTACCACATATAGTATCATATCGTCTGCGAAGACTGATAGTTTGATTTCTTCTTTGCCAATTTGGATGCCTTTAATTTCCTTTTGTTGTCTGATTGCTGAGGCTAGGACTTCTAGTACTATGTTGAATAGCAGGTGTGATAACGGACATCCCTGCCGTGTTCCTGACCTTAGCGGAAAAGCTTTCAGTTTTTCTCCATTGAGAATGATATTTGCGGTGGGTTTTTCATAGATGGCTTTGATAATATTGAGGTATGTGCCCTCTATCCCTACACTTTGAAGAGTTTTGATCAGGAAGGGATGCTGTACTTTGTCAAATGCTTTTTCAGCATCTATGGAGAGTATCATATGATTCTTGTTCTTTCTTTTATTAATGTGTTGTATCACATTGATTGATTTGCGGATGTTGAACCAACCTTGCAGCCCTGGAATAAATCCCACTTGGTCGTGGTGAATAATCCTTTTAATGTACTGTTGAATCCTACTGGCTAGTATTTTGGTGAGAATTTTTGCATCTGTGTTCATCAAGGATATTGGTCTGTAGTTCTCTTTTTTGATGGGATCCTTGTCTGGTTTTGGGATCAAGGTGATGCTGGCCTCCTAAAATGAGTTTGGAAGTTTTCCTTCCATTTCTATTTTTTGGAACAGTTTCAGGAGAATAGGAATTAGTTCTTCTTTAAATGTTTGGTAGAATTCCCCCGGGAAGCCGTCTGGCCCTGGGCTTTTGTTTGTTTGGAGATTTTTGATGACTGTTTCAATCTCCTTACTGGTTATGGGTCTGTTCAGGCTTTCTATTTCTTCCTGGTTCAGTTGTGGTAGTTTATATGTCTCTAGGAATGCATCCATTTCTTCCAGATTGTCAAATTTGTTGGCGTAGAGTTGCTCATAGTATGTTCTTATAATTGTCTGTATTTCTTTGGTGTTAGTTGTGATCTCTCCTCTTTCATTCATGATTTTATTTATTTGGGTCCTTTCTCTTTTCTTTTTGATAAGTCTGGCCAGGGGTTTATCGATCTTATTAATTCTTTCAAAGAACCAGCTCCTAGTTTCGTTGATTTGTTCTATTGTTTTTTTGGTTTCTATTTCATTGATTTCTGCTCTGATCTTTATGATTTCTCTTCTCCTGCTGGGTTTAGGGTTTCTTTCTTGTTCTTTCTCTAGCTCTTTTAGGTGTAGGGTTAGGTTGTGTACCTGAGACCTTTCTTGTTTCTTGAGGAAGGCTTGTACCACTATATATTTTCCTCTCAGGACTGCCTTTGTTGTGTCCCACAGATTTTGAACCATTGTGTTTTCATTATCATTTGTTTCCATGAAATTTTTCAATTCTTCTTTAATTTCCTGGTTGACCCACTCATTCTTTAGAAGGATGCTGTTTAGTCTCCATGTATTTGGGTTCTTTCCAAATTTCCTCTTGTGATTGAGTTCTAGCTTCAGAGCATTGTGGTCTGAAAATATGCAGGGAATGATTCCAATCTTTTGATAACGGTTGAGACCTGATTTAGGACTGAGAATATGATCTATTCTGGAGAATGTTCCATGTGCACTAGAGAAGAATGTGTATTCTGTTGCTTTGGGATGAAATGTTCTGAATATATCTGTGATGTCCATCTGGTCCAGTGTGTCATTTAGGGCCTTGATTTCCTTGTTGATCTTTTGCTTGGATGATCTGTCCATTTCAGTGAGGGGAGTGTTAAAGTCCCCTACTATTATTGTATTATTGTCGATGTGTTTCTTTGATTTTGTTATTAATTGGTTTATATAGTTGGCTGTTCCCATGTTAGGGGCATAGATATTTAAAATTGTTAGATCTTCTTGTTGGACAGTTCCTTTGAGTATGATATAGTGTCCTTCCTCATCTCTTATTATAGTCTTTGGCTTAAAATCTAATTGATCTGTTATGAGGATTGCCACTCCTGCTTTTTTCTGATGTCCATTAGCATGGTAAATTCTTTTCCACCCCCTCACTTTAAATCTGGAGGTGTCTTTGGGTTTAAGATGAGTTTCTTGTAGGCAACATATAGATGGGTTTTGTTTTTTTATCCATTCTGATACCCTGTGTCTTTGGATTGGGGCATTTAGTCCATTAACATTCAGGGTAAGTATTGAGAGATATGAATTTAGTGCCATTGTATTGCCTGTAAGGTGACTGTTATGGTATATTGTCTCTGTTTCTTTCTGATCTACTACTTTTAGGGTCTCTCTTTGCTTTGAGGACCCCTTTCAATATTTCCTGTAGAGCTGGTTTGGTATTTGCAAATTCTTTCAGTTTTTGTTTGTCCTGGAAGCTTTTAATCTCTCCTTCTATTTTCAATGATAGCCTAGATGGATATAGTATTCTTGGCAGCATGTTTTTCTCGTTTAGTACTCTGAATATATCATGCCAGCTCTTTCTGGCCTGCCAGGTCTCTGTGGATAAGTCTGCTGCCAATCTAATATTTTTACCATTGTACGTTACAGACTTCTTTTCCCGGGCTGCTTTCAGGATCTTCTCTTTGTCACTAAGACTTGTAAATTTTACTATTAGGTGATGGGGTGTGGACCTATTCTTATTGATTTCGAGGGGGGTTCTCTGAACCTCCTGGATTTTGATGCTTGTTCCCTTTGCCATATTGGGGAAAATCTCTCCAATAATTCTCTCCAATATACCTTCTGCTCCCCTCTCTGTTTCCTCTTCTTCTGGAATCCCAATTATTCTAATGTTGTTTCGTCTTATGGTGTCACTTATCTCTCGAATTCTCCCCTCATGGTCCAGTAGCTGTTTGTCCCTCTTTTGCTCAGCTTCTTTATTCTCTGTCATTTGGTCTTCTATATTGCTAATTCTTTCTTCTGCCTCATTTATCCTAGCAGTGAGAGCCTCCATTTTTGATTGCACCTCATTAATAGCTTTTTTGATTTCAACTTGGTTAGATTTTAGTTCTTTTATTTCTCCAGAAAGGGCTTTTATATCTCCCGAGAGGGTTTCTCTAATATCTTCCATGCCTTTTTC
>NW_019154112.1:14974925-15109440 GCF_002288905.1 Enhydra lutris kenyoni | reverse complement strand
ACTCCTTGGTAGGTGAACTTGGTCCTGGCTGGGCTTCTTGTTGATCTTCTGGGGGAGGGGCCTGTTGTAGTGATTCTCAAGTGTCTTTGCCCCGGGCGGAGTTGCACCGCCCTTACCAGGTGTCGGGTTGAGTAATCCGCTCGGGTTTGCTTTCGGGAGCTTTTGTTCCGTGAGCGCTTTCCCGTAGAGTTCTGGAGGGCGGGAATGAAGATGGCGGCCTCCCGGTCTCTGGCCCGGAGGAGCCGAGAGCCCGGGGCCCCACTCCTCAGTGTGCCCTCAGAGAACAGCGCCGATTTACTCCTGTCACCCTGCCTCCGGCCGCGCTCCGAGCTGACTGAGCCTGCGACCGGTTCAAGGTAACCCCGAGCTTAGAGCTTACTCCTCGGCTCTGTCTCTGTAGCCAGCTTTCCTGTTCTAATACCTGTAAGCTCTGCGACACTCAGACGCCCCCGATCCTTCTGTGACCCTGCGGGACCTGAGGCCACGCAGACCCCGTGCGGGCTTCACCCCGGTTAAGCCTCTGGAGCGATGTCCCTCAGCGGAACAGACTTTTAAAAGATTTTGTGCTTGGGACGTCTGGGTGGCTCAGTTGGTTAAGCAGCTGCCTTCGGCTCAGGTCATGATCCCAGCGTCCTGGGATCGAGTCCCACATCGGGCTCCTTGCTCGTCAGGGAACCTGCTTCTCCCTCTGCCTCTGCCTGCCATTCTGTCTGCCTGTGCTCGCTCTCTCCCTCTCTCTCTCTCTGACAAATAAATAAATAAAATCTTTAAAAAAAAAAAAAAAAAAAGATTTTGTGCTCCGTTGCTCCACCGCTTGCCGGGAGCCGGCCCCTCCCCCCGCGGTCTATCTTCCCATCGCTTTGGATTCACTTCTCCGCCAGTCCCACCTTTCAGAAAGTGGTTGATTTTCTGTTTCTAGAGTTGCTGTTCTTCTTCTCTTCGATCTCCCGTTGGATTTGTAGGTGTTTGCAATCTTTAGATAAGCTATCTAGCTGATCTCCCGCTACCTGAAGTAGTCTCAGCCTGCTACTTCTCCACCATCTTCTAACCCTCTCCTCTTGACAAACACTTCTTGATAAATCTTTATATTCTTGCTAACTGACAAAAATAGGTTTTCACCATCCCATACAGTATTTCAATGTACTGACAAGTCTACTTAGGATTTCTTCTATTATCTTTACACAAAAATAAAGAAATTGATTTTAATCACACGTGTTTAAATTTGATCAGTATGCTCACCATATCTCCATAATAAACACTATTTTTTCAGTCTCAGTGTGACTGGTTTCCATTTTGACTTGTTAGATAAAGCTAACTATACTTTTTTTAAGCTTTTATTTTAATTCCAGTTAGTTAACATACAGTGTAGTATTTGTTTCAAGTGTACAATATAGTTATTCAACAATTCCATACAACATCCAGCATTCATCACAAGTGCTTCCTTAATCACCACCAACTTATTTAATGCACCCCTGCACCCACCTCCCTCTGGTAACCATCAGTTTGTTCTCTATAGCCTCAAGAGTATGTTTCTTGGTTTGCCTCTCTTTTTTGCAAATGACAGTATCTAAAGTCTATAAACTTATAAAACTCAATACCCAAAAACACATAATCCAATTAAAAAAGAGGCAGAAGACATGAATAGGAATTTTTCCAAAGAAGACATCCAAATGGCCAACAGGCATATGAAAAGGTGTTCAACATCACTCATTATCAGAGAAATGCAAATCAAAACTACAATGAGATATCACCTCACACCTGTCAGAGTGGCTAAAATCAACAACACAGGGAAAAAACAGGTGTTGGCTAAGGTATAAAGAAAGGGGGAACTCTCTTGAACTGTTAGTGGGAATAAAAGCTGGTACATATACTCTGGAAAACAATAGGGAGGCTCCTCAAAAAGTTAAAAATAGAACTACCCTACAACCTACTGATTGCACTACTAGGTATTTACCCAAATAATACAAAAGTACTAATTCAAAGCAATACGTGCACCCTGATGTTCATAGCAATGTTATCTATAATAGCCAAATTAGGGAAAGAGTCTAAATGTTCATTAATGTCAATTGACAGTGGAATGGATAAGGAAGATGTGGTATATTTATATAATGGAATATTACTCAGCCATAAAAAAGAATGAAATTTTGCCATTTGCAATAACATGGACGGTGCTATAGAGTATTATGCTAAGTGAAATAAGTCAGTCAGAGAAAGAAAAATACCATATGATTTCACTCATATGTGGCATTTAAGAAACAAATGAGCAAAGGGAAAAATAATTATAATTTTTAAATTAAATTAAAAAATAATTTATACTTTTTGATACTGAAAATTCCACCAAGGTTAAAGTCCTTATCAAAGTCCTTATCAAAGACATCAGTCTTAATTAAGATAATACATGTTTAAATGTGAGATATGACAATAACCTACTGTATTTTAAAATCTGTACAATGCTCCAATTCTTCACAATGCATTGATGTGATATTTTCAAACTTATGTTGTGATTCAGAATCCTATTGAAATGGCTGAAACTATACTGTCTCTGGTTGAAGATGTCATGGAAAATAATATGTATTGCTATGGGGTACGTTATTGCTGAGAAAACTTTCCAATGGATTATATGAAAGTAAAAATCTATAATGTAATGTGAATTCTGTAGAAATAAGCTCAGGGTCCATACCAGAAATATAAGTGTTAATTTTTTCCAGTATCTCTCAAAATATTTCTTGGTCTAGTTAGTTGTTCAAAGATTTGGAGTAGAGTGGTCAGTTAAAAATAATTGGATTACTTAACTAATTCTGTGGCCTCTGGTTGACATTTATTACCTGACAGGGTATATTTCTTTCTTCATTTATATTCCCAAATAGAAGTAGTATAGAATTTTCTTCAGTTCATGCATTCTGTTACTATATGCCCTTAAGACATGATGATACTCTAAATGAATGTTGCTGCCTTTTTATACTAAATTGAAAGTCATTTTGATGTCTTATGTAGAAAGTATTTACTATTTAGTACTTATACACCCTCCCCCAATTTCCCATTGTGCTCATTATGCTTTTTAATGATTGGCAAATGATGTAAGTACAATTTTATTAACTGTGATTTTTCTTAGAATGCCTGTTAAAGTAAAAACTTCTTAACATAAACAGTAATATGTAAAATTTATTCTACTCAAACCTTGGTCCAGTTAAAAAAAATCATTAAAAGTATAAATTTCTTTACCATATTTTCTTGAAGTATTCCTATTAACCTATTTTTATTAATCAATAATATTCTATTATGTGATTCATTAGCTCTAAAATATTTCTAATCTCATTTAAATAGAAAACGTGTTAAAATATGCTTGTGAATTCTTTTGAATTTTTATTCAGCAATTATTTGCCTATGTACTATGAGTCTATATTTTTCATAACACAAGACAGAATCTAAACAGATATGAAAATGATGATGATGAGGCCTACTTAACTTCACTGAAGATTCTATTAACCCAATATATGATATGTTAATTATAATTTAAAAAACAGCATAGCATTATTCACTAATCTTATGATGCCATATATTGACTTATTAATCTACAAATATGGACATTAGAGGACATATAGTTTATTCCCGACTTTCCTATTAATTGGTTGTATGACACTGAGCAACCCCTCTATTTCCTCTCAGCATCAGTATTCTCTGAAAAAGTTGGAATGACAACACCTATATTTCAATGTTAGTATATTAAGTAATATTCTATGTGTCTGTGTAGAAGTTTTCATGTTATATGTAAATGTATTTGATAAAGACTGGCTGGTATGTGAAGATAAAACAGGATGGTTCATTTCTTGAATCTGTCAGTTGGTTACGCATTCCTTTATGTAACACATATTTGTTGAGTAATTGCAATGTATAAGGTTGTGGTAGGTACTAGAGGTTCAATAATTCACAAGTCAGACATGGCCTTAGCCAATTGGAAAAGGTAAAGATGAGGATATCAGAGATGGAATAAATAAAAATAGGGGACTGAGTTGATTTAGTTGTTTAAAATGTTGAATGAATTCATTCATTAAGTACATATAAGTATATTCCATGTATCTGGGATTTCAAAGTAACACAAAGAAAACCTGCCAGAGAGTAAAGCAATAGGGATATGGAAGAGTCTATATAAGAGTCTATATATGAGGATCTCTTCTCCACCTACCTACCCCCTTGTTTTAAATTCTATTGTCTAATTAGGTACTAAATTAGAAATGAGAGTCTTTATAAAATAACTAGGAAGGCAAATCTTTAAAGTTAATTGTTAGAATACATTGGTTTTAAAGCATGATTAAGCAATTAAGTAGTAGTTACAGACATTAAATTTTAGTAGACAAAAAGGTATATTAACTATTTATGGCTTTGGGTGAATTAGGTTAATTTACTATGATCCATATGCATTAAGTGGACCTGAAAGAATTAGTATTCTCCAAAAGTGTTGGTAATTACTCCTGGGACATAATACATTTTAGTTTAATATATATCATTCAAACATGAGTTTGATTAAGTTATTTATCCTCTGATTATTTCACTTTCCTCAACATTTCTTCATTGTTGGAAGGGTCAAATATGATTTTTTAAAATACTTTATAAATTCTAAGTGCTGGAGGTAAAATAGCGATTATAATTATCTGATAAAGTTAACAATTTATATCAGGTTAAAACTGTAATATAACACATTATCATGATGTAGTGGAATTGACTTCAGAGCAAGATAAAGCAGGTGTTCTCGCCCTTTTCTAGTACATCCAGTCTAAGCTGTGACGTCCTAGGCAATTAAATTCATAAGCTTGATTGTGATTATGATACCTATATTGAATGTTGTATAGGACAAATGAAAATCTAATATTATGGCTGAATGTAGGGACAGTTTGATAAATTTCCAGATTTCTTATCTTTTCCCTTGTGTTTTGTATTTATAATATTTGGGCCAAAATGATCTACAACATATTTTTATGTTTTTTTTTCAGTATATATATAGCTTCGAATCACTATGATGGCATCTCTTTCTTGGTTTTTTTTATACTTATCTAAACCAAATTAATGTTTTTTTATTGTAATGTGTGCTGATGCTTTTTATAGTTTCTTCCTAAAAGTATTAAATTCTGGATTTGCACCCCAGTTATACTTCTGAACAATATTGTCTCAGACCTGTTGAGTTCTTATTTATGATTTTGCTTGGTTTCAACAGAAGACTATCCCAGGCATTTCTTTGCTGTCTCAGTTATTATGAAATTAAGTAGCCTACTGGAAAGTATTATTGTATCCTTTGGTTATGCTAGACAGGAATTGTTTTGTTAGCTATTGTGTTATTTTCACTTCTCTTCATCATACCTTTCTTTGTAAAAGCTAGTCCAAAGACATTTTGTTGAAATAAGCTTTTTGAAAAATTTCCAGGGTTGATCAGGACATTTCAAGGAAATAAAATGTCCTTCTCCTGCTCTAAAATCTTCAGATGTGCTAAATAGCTATCAGACTTCTTATCATGGCTTTCTGGTGCAAACTTAACATTTCCACCTTTATCTCGGTATGCCTTTACACATATATCTAACCCAAGCCAAATTGGTGTGTTCTTGTACCTTATATTCAGTTTACATTTGCCCACTACTGTATCTTTTTGGATATTCCATCCTAATATGGGACTTTTTGTCCCATTCATGTCTACTCATCAAAATGTTATTCACTTTCCCCATTCAATTCACATCCTAAGGTGATTAGATTTGCAGTCAGTATACTTGACTTATGACCTCTATCGATTCTAATATCCTGGAAATGAATAATGTCATATGTAATTTTGCATTGTTCAGTGGGTAAAGAGTGAAATGTTTATATTGGGCACTAATGAATAAACGTTTGTGAATATATGGAATGTGTCAATGACTAGTGTTGGCCTGCATTTTTTTTTTTTTTGATACAATAGAAGTTTCAAAGACAAAGCAGAGAAAAGATTTAATAAAAAAAAAATTACCAATTGGGTTTATGGCATGTTAAAGATCTGAATAGCAAACACTTAAATAATTGAATGAACTTCTGGCTGTCCAAATAGTTTTTTTTCCTGATATGAAAAAGATGGTTTCTCTTTTACTTTTGGATCTGGCTAATATAAATGTCAGTTAAAATCAAAGCTTAAAAAAATGAAAAATGTCAATTATTCAAAAGATTAAAAAAATGAAAGTACAATTAATGTACCAAAAACAAAGTTGAAATGTATAGCTAAAAATGTGGAAAGGAAACTATTACCTCATTTATATTAAAAATATATAGGGCACCTGGATGGCACAGTTGTTGGGCATCTGCCTTTGCCTCAGGTCATGATCCCAGGGTCCTGGGATCAAGTCCTGCATGGGGCTCCCTGCTCTGCGGGAAGCCTTCTTCTCCCTCTCCCACTGCCCCTACTTGTGTTTCCTCTCTCGCTGTGTCTTTCTCTGTCAAATAAATAACAAATATAATCTTTAAAAATAAATAAAAACAAAAATACATAGCTCTTGGGGCACCTGGGTGGGTGGTTCAGTCTGTTAAGCATCTGCCTTTGGCTCAGGTCATTGATCCCTGGGTCTAGGGATCAAGCCCTGTGTTGGGCTCCCTGCTCAGTGAAGAGTCTGCTTCCCCCTCTCCCTCTGTGACTTCCCCTACTTGTGCTTTCTCACTCTCTCTCAAATAGATAAATAAACAAATAAATAAAATCTTTTAAAAATATATGTAGCTCTTTATTAAAAAACAAAAGTAAATGTTGGCACCATAATCCCTTTAAGTGGCATGTAGATACATATTTTGTTTAGCATATCCTAGCATTCTTATTAGTATGTCTCATTAATATAATTTGCACTAAATAGTAAAATATTTAACACTTCCCTTTTTTTAATCTCCTCTAAAATATCATTGGATTGAGAAATCCCTGAATGGATGTCCAAAGTCTTCCACTGAGTTTAATTTTCTGGTTTAAAAAAAAGGCTCACATTTGCTTTTCAGGTAATTTTTAAATAATTACTTAGATATGAACCAAATTGGCTATTTTTCTATAGCTATTTTTTGATAAAAGGACATATTAAGACTGGGAATTGAGCACCAAATCCAGGGTTTGAAGCAGGTAGTGTGTTCATTTAACTAGGACATAGATCTTTTCCTCTATAATTAAAATTAGCCCTGCGCTAATCACGAGTCATTTCTGCTTAGAGATCAGCTACATTTTCTTTTCTCTTTAGGAGATATCTTAACTCTAAGCAACTCGGATTTTGGAGGGTGACAAAAATTATGATTGCTACATGTTAGTTTTTCTGATTTCCAATCAGAAAGCAGTTAGATAAAATGCATAGTTTCAGGTATGCAAACCAGGGGATTCAGACAGACATTCCCTTGCAATATTTCATAGACTATCCATTTTACAGAGTTTCATAATTAGAGGTGTATCCTCTGTAAATAAAGCATGAGAGATTCTACTTTCAGAAATATCAGGTGTTTTAAAATTAAGCCTTTATTTTACACACACACACACACACACACACACACAGGCATTTAAAGGTTCACAGCAAAATTGTGCGTAAGATAGAGATCCCAAATACACCCCCCCCACCCCACCCCACCCCCCGCCTAATCCTACACTTGCATAGCCTCCCTCACTATCAACATCCACCACAGGGTGTATTCACTGCAGTTGGCAAATTTACATTAACACATCATAATCACCCTTAGTCCATAGTTTACTGGAGGGTTCATTCTTGGTGTGTTGAGTTCTATGAATTGGGATAAATATATAATGACATACATCCATCTTAAGGTATCATACAAAATATTTTTGCTGCCCTATAAATCTTTTGTGCTTTGCTTATTCATCGCCACCACCATCACCACGGCAACCCCTAGAAACCACTTATTTTTTAATGTCTCCATAGTTTTGCCTTTTCCAGAATATCACATAATTGGGATCATACAATATGCAGCCATTTGGGATTGGATTATTTCATTCATTTATTTATTTATGCTGAGCAGAGAGACCGATGCGGGGCTCCATCCCAGGACCCTGGAATCATGACCTGAGTAGACCTGGGATCATGATCTCAGTGGATCATGTCATGAGGCTTTAACCCACTGAGCCACCCAGGCGCCCAGGTTATTTCATTTATTAATAGGCATTGAAAGTTCTTTCCTGTTTGTTGTTACTATTGTTGTTCATGTATTGATAGTTCATTTCCTTTTAACACCCAGTAATAATGTTTTCTGGATATACTACAGTTTATCCATTAACTTTCTGAAAGGCATTTTATTTGCTTTCTAATTTTGGCTATTATGTATAAAGCTGCATTTGTGTCCAGGTTTTTGTGTGGACAAAGTGTCTGTGCCATTTTGCCTTTCTACCAGCAATGGATGAGAGTTCCATTCTCACCTTGCTCGGTATTGTTATTGCTCCAGGCTTTGACCATTCTACTAGATGTGTGTTGGTATCTTATTTTTGCTTTAATTCGCATTTCTCTTTGTGACATAGGATACAGAACTAGTTTTTATGTGCTTATTTGTCTTCTCTATTTCTTCCTTTGCGAAGGTCTCTTCAGGTCTGTGACCCATTTTTCAACTGGGTGTTTTCCTGTTGTTGAGCTTTAAGAGTTCTTTGCACATTTTGGATAAAAATTCATAATCAAATATACCTCTTACAAATATTTTCTCACAGTCTATGCCTTGTCTTCTTATTCTCTTGATATTGTCTTCCCCAGAGAAGTTGTTTTTAATGTTAAAGAAGTCCAGCTTATCCATTATTTTCTTATTTATTTACTTATGGATCTTGTTTTTGCTGTTGAATCTAAAATGGCTAATTACCATACATAAGCTCATTTAGGCCTTTTTTCTCTGTTATATTCTGGGGGTTTTATAGGTTTGCATTTCATATTTAGTTTTAAATATCCATTTTGAGTTAGTTTTTGTGAAGGATGTTAGATCTGTGTCTAGATTAATTTTTTTTTTTTTTTGCATGTGGATGCCAAATTGTTCCAGCATCATTTGTTGAAAAAACTGTCTTTGCTCTATTTTATTGCCTTTGATCCTTTATACAATATCAGTTGACTATATTTACTTGAGTCTATTTCTGGGACCTCTATTGAATTCAATGGATTTGTCCATTATTTTGCCCATACTACACTCTACTGATTACTGTAGTTTTATGGTAAGTGTAAACCCTCCAACACTGTTCTTCTCCTTCAATACTATGTTGGCTATTCTGGATATTTTGCCTCTTTGTATAAACTTTAGAATCAATTTGTTATAGCCACAAGATAACTTGCTGGGATATTGATTGGGATTGCATTGAATCTACAGATAAAGTTGGGAAGAACTGATATCTTCACAATATTGAGTCTTCTTATTTATGGATATGGAGTATCTCTGCATTTCCGTAGTTATTATTATTTTTTATTTAATTCATCAGATTTTTGTAGTATTCTTCATATAACTCTTGTATATGTCTTGTTAGATGTATACAGAAGCATTTTATTTTGAGGGATGGTAATGTAAATGGTACTATGTTTATTTCTTATTTCAAATTCCACTTCATTGTTCATTGTTCATTGCTGGCTATATAGGAAAGTAATTGAATTGAATAGCCTTGTATTATGGAACCTTGCTATAATTACTTATAAGTTCCAGGAGATTTTTGTTCATTCAAATTTTCTATATAATCATGTCATCTATGACCAAAGACATTTTTAAAAACGTCTTCTTTCCAAATCTGTGTCTTTTATTTCTTTTCTTGCTTTTTTGCATTAACCATAACTTCCAAGTATGATGTTAAAACAGAGTTTAGAGAGGGCACATCTTTGCCTTATTCCTGATCTTAAAGAGAAAGCTTCAAGTTTCTCACTTTTAAGTATGACATTAGCTGGAGGTTTTTATAGATATTCTTTATCAAGTTGAAGAAGTTAATTATTTATTTAATTTCTTTAATAGATATATGCCTATTCAGATTGCTTCCTTGTGTGAATTTTGGCAAATGATGTCTTAATCTAGATTATCAAATTGTGAGCATAGAGTTGTTCATATTATTCCTTTATTATCTTGTTAATTCCACTGATCAGTAGTGATGTTCCCCTCTTTCATTTCTGACCTTAGTAAAATTTCTGTTCTTTGTGTTGTTTTCTTTGATAGCCTGGCCAGAGGTAATCAGTTTTATCGATCTTTTCAAAGAACCAGTTTTGGTTTTATTAATATTTGATTTTGATTTCCTGTCTTCAATTTCATTGATTTCTGGTCTAATTCTCAGTATATATTCTTTCTGCCCACTTTGGATTTAGTTTGCTTTACTTCTTTCTTACTTCTTATGATAGAAGCTGAAATGATTGATTTTAGATCTTTGTTTCTGATATAACTTTCAATGTTATAATTTTCTCTCTAAGCCTGATTTTGTTTTTTATCCACAAATTTTGAAACGTTTTGTTTTCATTTTCACTTAGTTCAATATATTTTTAAAAATTTCTTGTAAGATTTACTTGACCCATGCATTATTTAGATGTACACTTTTTGTTATGTTCTTTAGGATTTTCCAGTTAACTCTCTGTTACTGATTTTTAGTAATTCTAGTATTGTCTGAGAGCAGACATTGTGTGATTTCCATTCTTTTAAATATGTTAAAGTTTGTTTTATGTCCCACAGTTTGGTGTATTTTGAGTAAAGCTCTGGTGAACTTGAAAAAAATGTGTATTCTCCAATTGTTGGATGACATAGTCTATGGATGTCTCATATCCAGTTGATTGATAATGTTAACTTTCATTATTTTTTTTCTGATTTTCTGTTTAATGGGTCTATTTCTGATAGGGAGGTGTTAAACAGGATCAACTACAATAGTTTATTCATCTATTTCTCTTTACAATAATGTTTCTGTGTCACATAGTTTGATCCTCTCTTGTTAGGTGTATACACATTGAGGATTATTAGGTCTACTTAGAGAACTGACTCCATTATCTTTATATAATGCTCATCTTTGTACCTCTGTAACTTTCCTTAATCTGAAGTCTGCATAGTCTGAAATTAATATAGCAACTCCTGCTTTCTTTTGACTACTGTTAGCATTGTATATTTTCCTCCTTTCACTTATTTTTATTCTATGTGTGTTTTTACCATTTAAAGTGGATTTCTTATAGACAACAGATGCTTGGGTCTTGCTTTGTGATCCACTAAGAAAATCTGTTTTTATTGGATGCATTTAGACCATTGACATTGAAAGTTATTATTGATATAGCTGGATTAATATCCACCATATTTGTTACTGTTTTCTATTGGTAGTTCTTGTTCTTTGTTCTTATTTTGGCTTTCCACTCATTTTCTGTCCTATGTGATTTTAGGTGAGCATTTTATATGATTCTGTTACTCTACATTTTTTAAAAGACATATATTGTACTTTTTTTTTAAATTTTAGTGGTTGTTCTAGAGTTTGCAATATACATTTATAGATAATCCAAGTCTACTTTCAAATAACATACCACTTCACAGGTAATGTATCTTATAATAACAAAATAATCCTAACTTATCTTTCCTATTTCTTATATCATCACTGTCATAATTCTACTTATATGTAAGCATATATGTATGCATATATAAATGCTTATGTACATCATATGCATGCATAAGTATACATAATTGAATATATTATTAATATTAATATTTTAGTAAAAACTTACCTGTTAGATCAATTAATAATTAAAAAAATATTTTATTTTACCTTTAGTTATTCTTTCTTTGATGGACTTCCTTAATTTACATAGAACTGAGTTCTGATGTATATTCTTTTCCTCCTTTCTAAAGAACTCCTACTATCATTTTCTTCAAAACACATTTACTGACAACAAATTTTCTCAAATTTTGTTTGCTTAAGAAAATCAGGTTCTCTTTCATTTTTGAAAGATAATTTCATAGGACACATAATTTTAAGTTGGTGTGTTTTTGTTTTGTTTTGTTTTCTCATCACTTTAAATATTTCACTCTTCTTTCTTGCATAATTTCTGAAAAGTCAGATGTTTTTAGTTCTTCATTTCTCTGTAGCTAAGTTTTTTTTTTTTTAAGATTTTAATTATTTTTTTGAGAGAGAGGCAGAGAAAGTGACAGAGAACACAGGTGGGGAGGAGAGAGAGAAGCAGGCTTCTCACTGAGCAGGGAGTCCAATTCAGGACTCTATCCCAGGACCCTGAGATCATGACCTGAGCCAAAGGCAGACACTTAACTGACTGAGCCACCCAGGCAACCCTGTAGCTAAGGTATTCTTTTTTTTTTTTTTTTTTTTTCTTTTTTTCTGGCTTCTTTCAGGATTTTTTTCTTTATTATTTATATTCCATAGTTTGGAAATTACATACTTAGGGATAGTTATTTTTTATTTCTTTGTTTTCCTTTTTTGTTTATTGTTGTTTTGGCATTTACCCTGCACAATGTTCTCTGAGCTTGCTGGATCTGTGGTGTGCTATTTGATACTATTTTGGGAAACTATCAGTCATTACTGTTTAAAATATTTCTTTGGTTTCTTATCCTTCCAGTATTCCCATTAAGTATAGGTTATACCTTTTGTGATTGTCTCATAGTCTTTGTATATTCATTTGTTGAGATTATTTTTGTTGAAGTTTTTGTTCTCTTTGCTTTTCTGATTTTTGAGGATTCTAATCAATATCTCCTCTAGCTCAGAGATTCTTCCCTCAGCCATGTATGGTCTAATAAGTCTGTCAAAGGCATTTTTAAAAAAATTTCTATAACAGATTTGTGATCTTTAGTATTTTGATCCTTTCTTAGGATTTCTATGTCTTTGTTTACATTATCCATCTGTTCTTATATGCTGTCTACTTTATCCATTACCACCCTTAGCATATCATATATAGAGGTAGAAAAATAGATACAGGTGTATATCTCCCTGGTCTGATAATTCCACTCCTGCTTTGTGTAGTTCTGATGCTTGCTCTGTCTCTTCAGATTGTGGGGTTTTTTTTGTTTATTTGTTTGTTTATGTGTTTTGCTACTTGGTATATCTTGCAATTTTTTTTTCTTGATAGCAGACATGACATAGTGGGTAAAAGGAATTGCTATAAATAGGCATTTAGTGGTTCAGTAGTGAGATGTGGGGCTTTCAGTGATCCTATGCTTTTGGACTATGAACTTCACAGAGTTTCTGAATTGTTTTCTCCACTTTAAGTAGGACAGAATGGTTAGCGTGTGTTGGAGTTGGATATTTTTATTTCCCCACAGTTAGCTCTGAATGTACCTCTAGCAAGTTAGGCTTTTAACTAGTTACCCTCAGAACAGACCTTCTTAAGAAAAAACAGTGCTCTGAAGGACTTCAAAATATTTCCTCTCCTTCACATCCCCAGAAGTACCAGGGGATATTTCTCTAATATTTATTATTATAGAACCTAGTAAAGTTTCTAGTGGGAAATTTTTACAATATTTCTCCCCATCAACCATGGCTGTGACCCCCTGGAGTTTTTAACTTTTAGGTGTGTCCCCACTGAACCCATAATTCATCAATTATAGTTCTAGGTTTTCCTAACCTGGTACTGGTTTCTATGAGGTTTCTGTTCAGAAGTTTCTTCCCTGAAGCAGCAACTCTCTGTATTTACCCATATATTTCTCCAGTCTTGGGGGAAGTAGTTTGCCTTATAGCTACCCCTCTTTTATGAATCCAAGAATGGTTGTTAATTGTTTACCCTCTTTATCTTTTTATGATGATACAGTGATGCGGGGTGGGGTGGGGGAGAGAGCAGAAAGAGAGAGAGAAGCAGAATCCCCCCTGACCAGGGAGCTTGATGTGGGGCTTGGTCCCAGGACCCTGAGATCATGACCTGAACCCAAGGAAGACACCTAACCAACTGAGCCACCCAGGTGCCCCTTAGTTGTAAATACATGTAATACATCACTTCTTTTTGTGAAAAACAACCATCAGATTGTTTTCTCTATATTCTTATGTAAATATTAGAGATTGTCTCAATTCTAATTTCAAAGAACACAAACTAAAAAATGTTTTTAGTTAATGATTACTATCATAGCATGAGATGAGTAATCTTCATTTGAATTGCAAAGTCCCTTTAGTCCATAATGCAAGTTTAAAAATAGATAGATAGGTAGGTAGATAAGTATAAATGACTTACAGTTCAGACTCTCCACAATTCAGGTAAAAGTGGAGCATGTAGAAAGAACAATAGATGGAGAGATGGTTAGTTAGGTAGAAGATAGAGAGTAGCTAAAGAGGTGGAAATTAAAAGGGCATTAATTACAAAGGAAAAAAATGATACATAGTCACAGAAGAAAATAACCAGAATATTCTATCACTACACTTTTTAATCTTTATACTAAATTATATAGGTCAATGTATTTTATTTTTATAGTGTTTTTAATTTTAAATAAAACTGTTATTCTGCATATACACATTTTCTTTTTTTTTTTTAAAGATTTTATTTAGTTATTTGACAGAGAGAGAAATCACAAGTAGGCAGAGAGGCAGGTAGAGACAGAGAGGGGGAAGCAGGCTCCCTGCTGAGCGGAGAGCTGGATGTGAGGCTCGATGCGGGGCTCAATCCCAGGACCCTGAGGTCATGACCTGAGCTGAAGGCAAAGGCTTAACCTACTGAGCCACCCAGGCACCCCTGAATATAAACATTTTCTAAATTAATATATCAATTGTGACTTTTTAAAAAATCACTCATGCACATTTTTTGAGGGGAAAAATTATATTGAAGTTATCAGCTCATTTTACATAAATTCTAAAATATTCTGGATAACAACAACAATAAAACAAAAACAAAAAGCAAAACCAGAGTGTATATCTCTGAAGTAAATAGATGACAATTTCATTATCATGAAATTTAGGACAACCAGTTTAAATATTTAGCACATAAGGGCTTCAGAAGCTAAAGATTTTATTATACAAGCAATAAGCATCATTCTTGAAGTCTTGAGAGATTTTTTTATGGTAAGTGCACTGTCAAAGTTCACATACAATGGTAACAGAGAATATAAAGAGTTGCGCACAAGCTATAAATGTACACTTAAGTCCCCACATAGGACAAGAATATAGGAAAGAAATTTTTGTAAATATTTTTATTTATAATTTTACATTTTCTTAAGACTATAACTATTTAGAATTTAACTTTCCTTTGCATTAAAATGAATAATTTCTTCCTCTGTCCTATCATACATAATTTTATTTCAGAAGAACCACTATTAAAAGAAGGCCTGGGGTGCCTGGGTGGCTCAGTAGGTTAAGCAGCTAATTCTTGGTTTCAACTCAGGTCAGGATCTCAGGGTCCTGGAATTGAGCTGGGTGTGGGGTTCTGTGCACAGTACAGGATCTGGTTGGGATTCTTTCTCTTCTCTCTGCCTGCTGCACACCCCCCAACTCATGCTCTCGCTCTCTCTCTCTCCAAAAATAAATAAATAATAAATAAGTAAATTTTTAAAAAAGAAGGTCTACACAGAAATTCTATGTTTTAGCTACTCTTGTGGAAAAGCATGCCTGAGGCTTAAAATATGAAATGGAAACTAGAATTTTAACCAATGTAATAAAGATTGTAAAATTTTACTTCTACCTCTGAATGTCTATTATGAATCAGGCACTAAACAGTGTCCTGAGAGACGAAGATTAACCTGACTTTAAGGACTTCATGCTTTATAGATAGCTAGAAACATAAACAAATAATTATTGTAAGTCTAACTAAGTAACAGACAGTAGAATGAACTAACTGCAACTCATGGAACAAGCTAAAATGTTTTGAGTGATTTCTACAGAATTTTCAGATTTTCAAGGCAAAGGTAATTTTTGTTCTTGTCCCGGGACCACTAAATAGGGAAAATGGAAACCACTCCAGGAAATGGATCAATAAGATAAAAAGAAAGCAAACCTATCAAAGTTTACTATATATGCTTGCCTAAATTTTTCAATAGTGCAGTAGTGGCTATTCTCACATTTAATGGAAATATTATTTCTTATAAAAGTAAATAAAATCTTCTGGTAATTTATTAAAATTATACAAGCTTTTCACTCTAACTCTGCAGTTTATATTCTAACAATATAACTAGTTTAGATTCTCTATTATGAAAGATAATACTAAGGGGATTGTTTTTCATGCGCTAAAGTTGTTAAGGCAGAAAAAGAAAAGAACCATTTGGTTACAAGTGATAACGGTGTGATAAATTACGCTTCAGCCTCCAGACTCTGAACTATTAATGCAAATATTCAAAAAATTTTTAATTTTGTGCAGGATATGAAGTGATACAAAATGTTTAGATATATGTATGTAGTGCTTAGGTCTAAGTTCTAAAATAACCACACTGCGGGTATTGATAGAGTCGAAATGAACAAGAAATGACAAGAGTTAGCAAACTTTGCAAGAGCCTTTAAAGTTATTCCATTTGAGGGTTTCTTTTCACATCCTTTCTCTCTCTCTCATGTCCTTTAAAAAAAGAATGTGACTCTCAATGCCTTTCATGTAGTATAATTTAAAACATGCTGAAATTAGTTAATAGTTGTTTACTTATTATGTGTTGTATGTTGTTTAAAATATTACCTGCTATAATTTATTTAGCCCTCACAACAAGTGAGATAGCTGCTCTTTTCTAGTTGAGAAAGATGAGGTCCAGAGAACCTGTATTCTGTCTTTTTTTTTTTTTTTAAAGATTTTATTTATTTATTTGACAGAGAGAAATCACAAGTAGGCAGAGAGGCAGGCAGAGAGAGAGGAGGAAGCAGGCTCCCTGCTGAGCAGAAAGCCCGATGTGGGGCTTGAACCCAGGACCTGGGATCATGACCTGAGCCGAAGGCAGCGGCTTAACCCACTGAGCCACCCAGGCGCCCCGAGAACCTGTATTCTGTCTTAAGGAGCATGATTTTTAACAATTTATTGATTGACCATCAGTGTCATTAATTTCTAGATTTGCTGTGCTAATTGCTGTGATTTTCACATATAACATCAAACCTTTGAATGAAATTGTGTCTGTTATAATTAATACTAAATAAGAGTTATGTTAAAATTGATGCATTCTAAGGTTATAGTGAGTTTTGTTAATATTAAGAAATATATCTAATGTATAGAAATTACAAAGTTTCAGTTTTGACCAAATATTTAGTTTACAAAAGAGATGTTGTATGATGAAGTAAAATATATTTTGTATCCTGATGAAGTCCCAGTAGTTCATTTTTGCATTTATTTCCCTTGCGTCTGGAAATGCATCTAGCAAGAAGTAGTAAAAACAATACACCTTGAATAACAACAAACTTTGCATAAAATAAAGTAAAAATGTGAATTTCAAATATTTTTTGTCGAAAGTTACCAAGTGAAGGTAGATAAAGTATGGCAGAATGTCAGAACTATAATAAACTTTAATGTTTATCTACCTGAACCCTTCATTATGTTTGAGTGTATATAGCCATTCATGCATTCAGAACTGTGGCAAGTAATATCCTGGCAACTTTTCAGGGAATTTTATAATTAATATCACTACTTCCTAAGGTTACCTTGTTTCTTTTTTGCACAAGCTTGCTAAATATTAGAAGGCAGGTATTTTTGAAAGAAAGCATGGTTTCCCTGTCAATGCACTGCCATTGTAGCCAAAGACTTCATTGTCCTTGGTGTTGACCCAGGCCTTTTTATGCATATCTTATTCCACTACATGCTAAGGAGAATCTTCTGTAGGCAAACAGAATTCACTCTAAAATAGACTTAAGAACAGAAATAAGAATATTTCTTATTGGCTGAGTTAAAAAATGATTTTTAAAAAGTTATCACTGAAGGAAAGAAGACATATGACAAGTATGAAAACAGAGAATAAGAGGATTAAGAGGATTACTAAGCAAAACTGAGTTTATAAAAGGCTAAGGTGACAACAAGTAAAAAAGTTGTTGTACAGAACAGTAAAGAATGCCAAAATATATACAGGTATCAGTAGCATTATACTATTTTTACTCTCTGTGTACCCATAGTTATTAGTTCTTTTGCTATTATCTAATTACCTACCAACCATTGCTATTAGCTATTAGCTCTATTGCTAACTTTTATATGATTGATTACTCTTTATTATATATAAAGCAACTTTATTATAAACTCAGAATTTCTATGATTTTTATAAGATGCATGAAAAACAATGTCTATTTCAATGACTTTGATATGTTGGTAACAATCTTGGTTTCTGTTCTAACTCTTAATTTATGGTTTAAATAATCAAATTATGTTCAAATTAAAAGTTTGTTCTCTGTAGACATAGCATAATATGGCAGCTCATTCAGGTTAAGGAAAGTTGGTGTCGGTACTGGCACTCAAGTACATAATTATCAGGACCTATAAAATATTCTAGAGAAGGCTGTGGTCCTAATAAAATTAACATGGAAATTTTAATAAGTAAGAAATTTTCTTTCAAAATTTGAGATTAGACCAGTGATAGTCTTTGATTTTTTAAATGTACATTTTTGTTGAGATTTATTGGTCATTTCTCATATGCCCCAAAATTGTGAGTGTGTTTTTGTTGTCCCCCCCACCCCACCACTGTTGAAGGATTTTTCCTGATGTCTTTTTTTTTTTTTAATTTTTTAAGAATTTTTTAAAGATTTTATTGTGGGGCTTGATCCCGGGACCCTGGGATCATGACCTGAGCTGAAGGCAGATGCTTAAAGACTGAGTCACCCAGGAGCCCCACCTGATGTCTTTTTTAATGGATCTTAAGGAATGATTTCCAGGTCAATGCTACATAATTGATAAAAGAAGCCATTCGAAGCAAAATAAACATTCTACGTTTATTTCTGAAAAAAAATTATGATAGAATACTTAACTATGCAAAGTTACCTCAAAATACTATCTTCTAGGATCAACTATTTTCATTCAAAACTGTAAAACAAATGAGTTCTAATTTTGGAATAAGACATTCTCTAGGTGAGTATTTTTCAGTGCATTTAAGTGAGCAACCCACAGTATGAGTTCAGATATGCTTGTTATAAGAGCCAGCATTTACTTCTAAGTACTTTAGAAAAAGGAAAGGCTAAATCTACATTGTCTGCACAAATACCTACAATATTACTCCAAGTGATTAGAAAAAGAAATGCAGGGATGCACAATTATTTTGGTATTAGCAGTGAGATTTACCTGAAATGCGGAGGGGAACTAATAAAATAAGATTTGTAACAATATTTTACATCTCAGGCTACAATTCCTGTCTGGGAATCTCTTGCCTGATGGGTGGGAGCTAAAAATCTCAAGCGATGTTTGGAAATTCAAGAACTCTCTGTGGTTAAATTGTTTTTATACTTTCAGCTTGTGAGTTTCCCTGTCATGACAAGCCAGCATGGGATAAAATGTTCAGAATGAAATCCAGGAGGCTACTGTGGCTAAAACAGGATGAACAGGAAGAGTAGTAGGAAATGGAGTCAGAGAAGACAGGACAGGGAAGGAACACATCATCGAAATATTGAGGGTGGTAGTGAGTTTGTGGTTTTATTTTGGGTGAGTCGGGAAGCCATAATAGGAATTTCAGCATTATCTGACATGAACTAAATCACATAATATGATCACTATGGACATTATATGTATTGAAGATGGATGTATGCGGAAGAGGCAATTATGAGAAAACTTTGGATTCTCTCTCTCAGTCTACATTATTTTTGGTGGGAAAAGAAAGCTTACATGGTGAAGTCCTAAAAGGTACTAACTCTTTCATGTGTGAAGTTGTTCAGAGGAGAATGGCTAGAGATATGCCTGAGTAGAGTTAAAATTATATCCAGGATATGGTACTTAACATCATAGGGCTTGAGATCTCCAAAGAGAATGAAGAGAAATCCAAAGATTGGACCACTTGGGGGGTTAGAGTTCAGATGATGAAAAATAATCTTGCAGTATTGCTGTTTGTGTAGTCACCTTGTAAACAGAGGGTAGTGTTGATGGGATTAGTGTCATTTGTGCAGTAAGGCAGCAGAAATAAAGGAAAGAGTTTTGCTAGGAGTACACAGAGTCAGATGAGCTCCCCTGAGAGTTTGTTGAAATCTATGTAGAGATCAGTGGTGGGTCATTTGAACCAGAGGGCTTTGGTGGATCTTCAGCTGAGTCACTCTGTTAGCAATGTCAAGACTAGTGAAGCAGCTGGCTCAAACTCTCTTTGTCTACCTTAGTTGACAATTCTTATTTGATTTAGTGGACTCTTTCCCATTTCCTTTCCTCTGGTCCCAGTTGTTCCTCAAGGCTGGTCTTTGGTCTTAATTCTCTATATTATCTTTATGATATCATATCTATTTCCATAGCCTCAACTCATGCTTAGAACACACACCTCCTACCTTTATTTTAAATTATTTTACTAATCTTGACCTAACATCTATCAAGTGATGACTCATAATACTCCTAATTGTTTAAAAATGAGCTCCTTCCTTAAAGTCATTAAGTAAAAGAATCCACATTTTGAAGTGAACAAAATATTTGAGCACAAATAAAATCATAAAAATGGTATCCAAATGACCAATAAATATGTAAAAAAGGTGTGCAACTCTCATCCATCTAGATAAATGCAAATTCAAAACATGTTTAATAAATTATTATAAATCTGACACAATGGCTAAAATGAAAAGATGGAAAATTCAAAATGATTGCAAGGATGTAGAGCAACTGGTATTTTCATATGCTGTTGGAAGGCATTTAAGTTTTTCATGAGGTGAAGAAACAGAATCTAAGATCTTGATGTAATAAAAAAATCATTGTAAGAGGGAATTGGTAATTCTGACTATAAAATGATGTCTACCTGGTTGATCTTTATTTTGACTTATCTGTCTTTGCACTTAAAGTTGAGTTTTATACAGAAAACAGGAATCACTATAGAAAGTGGCCATAAGCAAGCCAAAATAGAAATAAAATAAATGCACATCCCCCAACTTATTATGGTGTATCTAAATTCTGAAACTTTAAATCTTTTTTTTTTTTTTAAAGATTTTATTTATTTATTTGACAGAGAGAGAGATCACAAGTAGACAGAGAGGCAGGCAGAGAGAGAGAGAGGGAAGCAGGCTCCCTGCTGAGCAGAGAGCCCGATGTGGGACTCGATCCCAGGACACTGAGATCATGACCTGAGCTGAAGGCAGCGGCTTAACCCACTGAGCCACCCAGGCGCCCAAATTCTGAAACTTTAAAACTAAGTCACAATACATTGAAGTTTTTCTTAATTTAATGAGTAGATGGGGGTGTGAAGACTAGTTTCTCCCCAACTATTCCCTGCCCTCCACCCAGTATCAGATTTTTATCACATGCTTCAAGACATTCATAATGAGTGCTTTAGAGTTTAGAAAAAGAGGCCAAGGCAGGGGTAACATTCCATGGTTGTTGTTGTTGTTGTTATTGTTACATCATTTAAGCAATTGGAAAAAGTAATTTAGAATAAAATTAGTACTCTTTGACTGTGATATCATCTTAATAGGACATAATATAGAGAGCTAGCAAAAATGTCACAGACTTATGTGGCTAGTGGAGATTACTAAATGTCATCTGGCTCATATTATCCTTCTTTAAAGAAAACTTATATTCCCAGATAACTCATTTCTGAAAATATCCAAGGTTTAGTGGTCTCACTATAAACACATGTGCAAGATCCCACTCTGTGAGAAATATCTTCTTCATAATTGCTGTAAATCACCACACATCTATTTATTTTTTTTATTTTATTTTTTTTTAAAGATTTTATTTTTATTTATTTGGCAGACAGAAATCACAAGTAGGCAGAGAGGCAGGCACAGAGAGAGGGTGAGGCAGGCTCCCTGCCGAGCAGAGAACCCGATGCAGGGCTCGATCCCAGGACCCTGGGATCATGACCTGAGCCGAAGGCAGAGGCTTTAACCCACTGAGCCACCCAGGCGCCCCCCACACATATATTTAAACTTGAGACCTTGACATGAACCAGAAATAAATTAATCCCATGTTTATGTTGAAGAATAATGCTGTGTTCTGACTCATATTTAAATCACAGGGGCACCTTGGTGGCTCAGGTCATGATCCCAGGGTCCTGGGATCGAGCCCCACATCGGGCTCTCTGCTAGGCAGGGAGCCTGCTTCCCTTCCTCTCTCTGCCTCTCTCTGCCTACTTGTGATCTCTCTCTCTGTCAAAAAATAAATAAAATCTTTAAAAAAAAAAATCTCCCTCATCTTAAATCACAGATAGATCTGCAGTAAATCACTTCATATCTTGGTGTCAGTTTGGTGGTAGGGGAACACAGCTACTGCTGTAGCCGTGATGAAGACTAGCTTGATGTTCACTAATTATAGTTCCTCTTGTTTTGGCCACTATTCTTAGCGTCTTTGGCACTCAGATTGGGACTACGTAACTAAGCATTTAACTTTTACTAAAAGTTAAAAAAAAGCAGAAAAGCAACAAAACAAATTTGCATTATCATTGAATTCAATTTTTTGTAAATGAGGTAACTGAGGATCAGAGAGTTTAGGTGTAAAACTTTAACCACACATTTTATAAATTGCAAAGCGAATATCTGGGACTAGATCATAGGTTTTCTAATAATGCTGTGTTTTTACCAGCAGTCCACAGTGTTTTTGTATGTGTTATCAGCTACTTTTTAGATTGAGCTTAAAAACAAGTTTCAAGAACAGTATTGCAAAAACAACTTGGAACACAAGACATCAATAAAAGAGAAGTATGAAAGAATAGAATCTTTTGAGAAAAATAAAAACTGTGTAATACATAAATTCTTTACAAAAAAAGGTTATATACCAAAACAGATTGGGTCCATCATAACCTAGCAACTGTTCAAATTGGACAAAAAACTTAATTTTAAATACTTGAATAAGCAGAGATTTTTCAATAGCTTCAAAACTAAAGGAAATCTTAAAACAAGAAATACTTATGGATTGTCTCTGAAAGTATCCTGTTTATATGCTGAATAAATCATCAGCCTGTTTATATAAACCTGTTTATATAGGAAATCAATGAAAGCACAGTAGATACAGTTTCTTTTTGGCATGAGGTGCCTTTGAAGTTATCCATAGTCTAACATGCTGAGTGTGAAATAAACATTAGGGTAATGCAGTCTCATTACAGAAACATACTCTGAAAATTAGTTTACAAAAAATGAAGGGAAAACAACAACAACAACAACAACAACATTTTCCTAAATATCTGAGTGCATGAGGTGCCGTGGAAAATACTGATGCCTAGGCATGTCCAGAAGATCACACAAGTGTTCTAAATTAGGGGACTCTGACTTTCTAAAACTACGGTTTGTTCCCAAACTAAGCTTTTAAATAGCTTCTCCTTTCATTCTTTACTTTTTCCTTTGTTATTTTTAATCAGTGTCATGGATTTTCGTGGTATCTATTCATCAATAAACTTTCAAGCATATGTGTAAAACTAGAGATCTCCAAGCTCAAGTGACCAAGTACTTTCTCAGCATATCCGTTTGGATGTCTAATAGGCATCTCAAGCTCATTGTATGAAAAATAAACTTTTGTTTTTCCTCCTAGCCTTTAATTTCATCTCAGAAAAACAAAACAAAACAAAACAAAACATTTTTCACTTCCTCAGATTAAGTGACCTTGTGTCATTCCTGACTCCTCTCTCATTCCTCATATTCAGTGTGTCAGACATACCTGTTGCCTGTGCCTTCAAAATGTAGTTCAAATTTAATACTTCTTACTCTACTGCTCTACTGCTAACATCCTAGTTCAATCACAATCATTTCTTTACTGAGTTATTTCAGTAGCCTCCCAGACTGGTTTTACTGTTTGCATACTTGACCTCATTTAATTTATTGTCAAAGAAGAAGCTACAATAATCCAGTTATTAATTGATATCTTGCCACTCATATGCTCCAAATCTTTCCATGGCTTCCCTTTTCCATGCAGAACTTGGGCCAAATTCTTTACTTACATTGTGCCCCTACAAAGCCTTCCATGATGTGGTCCCTCCTACCTCTCTAACTTTAATTCTTACTATTCCTCCCCTAGTCCATCTGCTTTGGCCACATGGACATTTATGCTATTGGTTGACCATAGAAGATTAACACTGTAGCCTTTAGCCATTGTTCTTGCTGTTCTTTCTCTTTAAAACACTCTTTGTTAGATATATACATATGCAAGCCGAGGCTCAATAGAAAACTGAAGGCACAATCAAATGAAGGTAAAGTGAGGAAGGTTTCTTTAAAATGGAACTAACTGCCAAGGTTTGGGGAAGGTACAGGGAAACACTTCAGCAGAAGGGGAAAAAAAAATACTTCATATTTTATTTCTCTACTAATAGATTGAATTATTTTACTTAGTATCTATTACATCAGTCTCCTAGGGGGGAAAAATCAGGGAGAACAGTAACTGAATTCCTCTTTGTCTACTTTTCTACTCCCGGGAGTAGTACAATGTGAATTTTACAGTAAACACTCAATATATATATAGATCGAATGCAAAGGAATAGTAGTAGCACCAGCAGTAGTAATAGTAGTTGTTGTTGTAGCAGCCTTGGTATTAATAGTAGCTGTTAAAATAATGCTTTAAAATGTACCAGGCATTGTTAAGCCAACTGCTTTAATTGCATTATCTTACTAAATCTTCATTACAACCTAGGAGGTAGAGACATTTATTTTCCTCACGTTAGAGATTAGGTAGCTGAGGTTCAAATCATAAGCAATTGCTGAGGCCAGGATGACAATAAAAAAACCTGACTACTGCCAAGTTTGTACTTCTTTTGATGCACTTGACTGCTTCTTCGTTGACATTAACTTTTCTCTCCCTCTGCAGAGTGAAAAAGATCGTTCATATATACAGGGTTAGGCAGTGATATCTTACTAATATTCCAGGTTCCTGCAAACCCTCTGTATTAGTTTTTCATGGTTGCCATAACAAATTGCAACAAATGTGGTAGATTAAGACAACAGAAATATATTCTCTCACAGGACATTTTTAGATGACAGAAGGCCAAAGTCAAGGTGTGAACAGGGCCATGCTCTCTCAAAGGCTTATGGAGGATTGTTCCTTGTTTCTTCCAGCTTCTGGTGACTCCAGCTTTTCTTGGCTTGTGGCAGAATAATAGAAATCGTGACCTTTATCTTCAGATAAGCCTTTTCCTTGTACCTCTGAGGGTCCTTTTCTTTTCCCTTATAAGGGTACCCTCATTGGATTTAGGATCCACTCTAATATGGTGTGATCTCATCTTGATCCTTACCTTAATTGCATTACAAAGACCCTATTTCATAATAAGGTCACATTCTGAGGTGCCAGGTGGACATGGATTTTGGGGGAACATTGTTCAACCCAGTAAACCCTTCTTTCTAGGGACTAAGATAGATCTTTTAACCCTTTTAAGTCTACTTACCTGTCAGGAAGGCTTGAATTCCTTTAGAAGTCAGCCAAAAGCTCATCAGCTCTGAATTATTACACTATCACTTAAATTCCCATGCTATCTTGTACCACCTATATCAGGGATATTCCCTTTTATTAACTCTGGGATTAAGACTAATTGACACTTCTAAGAGGTAAAGCACCCTGCCAAGATCCTGAGTGAGAATCCACATTAAATAATAGAAGTAGTTCCTGACTTATCTTGATTCAATTTATGATTTTTTGACTTTGCAATGATGGGAAAGCAATACATATACAGTAGAAACCACACTTTGAGGTTTGATTCTTTTCCTGGGCTGCCAATATATGGTATGATACTTTCTCATGGTGTTGGGCAGTGGCTGCTAGCTATAACTCCCAGTCACCCATCAATCAAGATAAACAACCAATACACTTACAACCATTCTATATGCATGCAACTATTCTGCTTTTAACTTTCAGTACAGAATTCAATAAATTACATGAGAATATTTAATTATAAAATAGGTATGTGTTAGTTAATTTCCCCTAATTTAGGATAATGTAAGTATTCTGAGCACATTTAAGGTAGGAGAGACTAAGCTATCATGTTTGGCAGGTTAGGAGATAGAGATTGTATTAAATGCATTTTTACCTTAGGATATTTTCAATTTATGTTGGATTTACCAGGACATAATCCCATCATAAGTCAAGGAAGAGTTGTATTCAGCTCATATTTGGCCCTTCCCCCTTTTTTTTAAACAATAATATAGTTATGATATTTTTTAAAAAAAATCTTTCAGCTATAAGGTCTTTCTATAAAGTATTAGATGGGGAGAACTGGGTGGCTCAGTTAAGTGTCTGCTTTCAGCGTAGGTCATGATCCCAGGGTCCTGGGATGGGGTCCCACATTGGGCTCCCTGCTCAGTGGGGAGGCTGCTTCTCCCTCTGCCTGCTACTCCCCCTGCTTGTGCTCTCTTTCTCCCTCCCTGACAAATAAATTAAAAAAAAAAAAAAGTGTTAGGTGATTTTTTTTTTTTTTAACTTAAGGCTTATTTAGTATGAGAAGGGAAAATTCTCAAAGGACAAAAACAAAATTGAATCATAAATACTAAAAAGTGAGTAAACTCTGAAATTGGAGCATGCCCTTAGTTCATATTGATCCTACATAAAGCAGAAATTTTGTTGTAATTACTGGAGAAAATATAAGAACGCTAGGACTCTTGAAGGCTAGGATAAGAAAGAAGGAAGTTTAGCAAACCTTGTGGAAAATTGGACTCCCAAATTCTATACCTCTTAACTAATGAATAAAATAACACATTCTATGCCAAAAAGGATGATGCAGAGAAAAAAAAATCTGGAAATTTATAATATAATCAACCCTACAGATATACATCAGACTTTCAGATTGAAAGTAACAAATTTCAATATATTTCATGGATATTTAATTTATGAGAAACTGCCAAAGTATCTAAGAGCATTGAAAGTATCAATTAATATTGATGTATGTACAAAATGTTTATTGCAGCAAAATAAATACTTAAAAATAGAAAAAGAGCATACATATCTATAATATTTTGTTAGGATAAGGGAAAGCTAGTTTCAGAATAATGTGTGCAGTATGATTACATTACTTAGGTGTCTTACTTTGGATTTCCTTCAAAATTAACTCAAAGACAAAGACCGGAACACAGCTAAATTATTTGGGAGGTGATTCTTTGGAAACACAAGTGAAGATACAGGGAAAGTGAGACAGAAAAGGAAGAGAAATCAGTAAATGTTGTGGTATGTAAATGATTCTGTTACAGATAAGGACAACTTGGTCTCAATGTTGTTGGAGATCATCTGAAATTGTCTGAAGTATGCCTCATAAGGTCCTACTGGAGAACAAGGAGGGAGAGGCATTTCTTCATGAATTCTTCTTCTCCCATTGTATGTGATTCCTCACACCTGCATCCACTCAGTCATTTCCAGCATGTCTTGATTACACAAACATCCATAGTACCAACACAAACTCACAGGCCCCAAAGAAGAGAGACCCAGGTAGTTAAAGTCAGCAGTTGTCAATGTGATGGACTAAGTACTGCAAAAGCTTCTTTTGAATGCAGGTTACTATGAACTCTGAAGGCTATTGGGCATCAAAGGAATCTTCTGTGGTGAGGGGTGGAAGGATAAAACACCCACCCATAAGCATGGGGAATGATGTGAAAGGATACCTTAAATTTTTTATCTTGTCAGTTGGAGAAGAGTTTAGATAGTTTGATCTTTTCTTTATATAACTTTGCATTGTTTGACTTGATGTTAGAAGCATATATTATTTTTTATATTAAATATATGTAATAGCCATCCATTTTAGGAGAATATATTTACTATTTTGGTAGACCATTTGGTGGTCCACAAATAACACATTTAATAGATATGCATTGATGTTGGTAATTCACAGAGTTAATTCAGCAATATTATTCCATAAGGATAAGAAAAGTTTTAATAAAGAAATTCAATTAAGCATTCTTTGGCAGATGATTCCATTACAGAGATATATTGAGGATGAGTAACCAAATCTTATTTCCATTATTTGGAAGGCTTTCTGGCAATTTAATCCCTGCTCACATTTTCAATTTTCAAGTAATATTGTTTAAAATATTTGTGACCAGGACAAATGGGGGAAAAGAAGCCATCCAGAGGATATGATTACATAGTTTTTTATCTATACTCAAAACCAGAAGTTGAGCTTTGCCAAGCACAAGAACTTGCATATCAGAGAAAATCAATAAAATATCTTTGATAAAGCTGCCTGTATTGATTAATGTTTGGTTTACTGAATGAAGGAAAGAGTGATTCAGTCAATTTTACAGATGTGAACATCTAGAAATTTGGAAATAACTATTTCATGATGAAATTTCATATGCATAAACCATTCATTTTAACATAATGAAATCTACACTATTAGGATAGGGTAAATGTGTTTGAAACCCCAAATCTCAATGACCTACAACAAAGTTTTTTTCTTTGTTCACATCACATATCAATGAAGATCAGGCATTCTTCCCTGGCACATTTCCCCAGTTAGTGACTTAGGGATTTGGATTCTTTCCATGGTGTTGCTTCACCATTTTGAAATCTTTTGTTTTCAACCAAATGAAAAGAGAGGAAGAGAACATGGAAGACATCCCAGATTATATTTTGTGGGAGAGGATGTCAGACTGTGAAGTTACTTTTATCACTTCTGCACCCATTTCATTAGCTAAGATCTTGTTTTATAGTCCCAATCTAAGTGCAAAGAGGCTGAGAATTATAATGAAAGCAAGAAGAATAAAGATTGGTGAACATGCAGCTAGTCTTTATCATGACTATAGCAGTTCCTCTACCACCATACTGACACCAAAAATATGAAGTGATTTACTGCAGATAGAATTTTATCTATATATGATTTAAATATGAGTCAGAACGCAGCTTCATTTTTTTTTTTAAGATTTTATTTATTTATTTGACAGAGATCACAAGTAGGCAGAGAGGCAGGCAGAGAGAGAGAGGGGGGGAAACAGGCTCACTGCCGAGCAGGGAGCCCAATGTGGGGCTCAATCCCAGGACCCTGGGATCATGACCTAAGCCAAAGGCAGAGGCTTTAACCCACTGAGCTACCCAGGGGCCCCCACAGCTTCATTCTTAACATAAACATGGGAGTAATTTATTTCTGGTTCATGTCAAGGTCTTAATAAGTTAAGAGGCACCTGGGTGGCTCAGTCATTGAGCGGCTGCCTTCATATTGGGTCATGGTCCTGGGGTCCTGGGATGGAGCCCTACATCGGGCTCTCCACTCGGCAGGTAGCCTGTTTCTTCCTCTCCTGCTTCCCCTGCTTGTGTTCCTTCTCTCACTGTGTCAAATAAATAAATAAAATCTTTATTTTTGTGTGTTTATTTTTAAGATTATTTATTTATTTATGTATTTGACAGAGAGAGAGAGAGAGATCACAAGTAGGCAGAGCAGCAGGCAGAGAGACAGGGGGAAGCAGGCTTCCTGCTGAGCAGAGAGCCCGATGCGGGGCTCGATCCCAGGACTCTGGGATCATGACCTGAGCTGAAGGCAGAGGCTTAACCCACTGAGCCACCCAGGTGCCCTAAATAAAATCTTTAAAAAAATAAGTTTAAATAGATGTGTGGTGATTTACAGTTAATATGAAGAAGACATTTCTCACATGGGGGAAACTGCATATATATTTATAGTAAGAACACTGAACCTCAGGGTGTTTTCAGAAATAAGAGCCATCTGGGAAGATTTAGGTATAAGTTTTTCTAAAGAAACGGTTATATGAGCCAGATGACATTTAGTAATCTCCACCAGCCATATAAGTCTGTGACATTTCTGTTAGCTCTTTAAATTATATCCTATTAGGGTGATATTATATATATATACATTATAGTGTATGTGACAAATGTCCAGAACCTTTCCTATCATTCCTGAAAATTTCCTCTAATCAGAGTGCCAGTTTTAGCTATTTTAAATTATTTGCTTAAATGGCATAATAATAATGATGATTGTGATAATAATAAAACTGTGAAGGAGTACCTGGCTTTGGTCTCATCGTATAAAATTCTGAAGTACCTATAATTTATGTCCCAAAGTCTGTGGTAATAAATCGGCCACTGGAGGGAAAGTGGTTGGGGAAAAACTCTCCTTCACAACCCCCTCTTTTTATTAAATATAGAAAAATTTCAATTCATCATGACTTATTCTCAGAGTTTCAGAATTTGGATAAGCCATAATGATTTTGGGAGTGCTTGTATTTATAAAAAAAAATTGTTTGCAACTATGGACTTATTGTAATGATCCATGTTTTCTGTATAAGACTCAACTCTAAGTATAAAGACAAATAATATAGAAGAAAAATTCAACTGATAGATATTGTATTATACTCAGAATTTTTCCTTCCCTCTTAATGTTAATGCTTTTTTGTTAGGTCAAGATCTTAGTTTTTGCAACCCATGGAAAAGCTTTCCCACGTATGTCTCAAGGGTTTCATGCCCCCCTTGGCCCAAGCTCCCTGATCAGTTTGAATGATATTTGTACATAGGTGGCAACCCATTCAACATTATGATTTACTTAATGTGTATTAGTGTATTATTTCGGTAAAGTTCCACAAATTTTGTTGCCTAAAACAATAAAATTTTATTATCTCATAATTTTCATGGATCAGGGGCCAGGTCTGAGTTAGCTGCATCCTGGGTCCTCTCTCAGAGTCTCACTAGGCTGAAATCAAGCGATGTTTGAAGCTGTAATTCCACATAAATCTCAGGTCCTCTTCTACTTTCACAATGGCAGAGTTCACTTCCTTACAGCGGGATGGCTGAAGTCTCCATTTTCTTGCTAGGTGTTGGTCAAAGACCACTCTCAGCTTGCCTTTAGGCTCTTGCATATGACCACCTTCATGGTCCCTCTCAGCATTGCACTTTACTTTTCCAGGGCCAGAAGAGAATCTCTCTCTATTCGGCTAGTCTTCTGTAACATAATTATGGAAGTTAACCCAACAATTTTGTCAAATAATATGAATTAATCTAGTAAATGTCTATCTCATTCACAGATTTGATTCACAGTTAAATAAGGGGATTTTTTTTTATACCACATTCCATAATATATTTATTTGTCAACATAAACCAGTTAAAAGCCAAAGTAACATCAGCAGGAATATATCTTAGTATTAAACTTATCATGTTCCTGTTATTGACTTTTTTTTTTTAATTTTATTTTTTATAAACATATAATATATTTTTATCCCCAGGGGTACAGGTCTGTGAATCGCCAGGTTTACACACTTCACAGCACTCATCATAGCGCATACCCTCCCCAATGTCCATAATCCCATCACCCCAACCCCCCTCCCCCCATTAACCCTCAGTTTGTTTTGTGAGATTAAGAGTCACTTATGGTTTGTCTCCCTCCCAATCCCATCTTGTTTCATTTACTCTTCTCCTACCCCCTTAACCCCCCATGTTGCATCTCCTCTCCCTCATATCAGGGAGATCATATGATAGTTGTCTTTCTCCGATTGACTGATTTCGCTAAGCATGATACCCTCTAGTTCCATCCACGTCGTCGCAAATGGCAAGATTTCATTTCTTTTGATGGCTGCACAGTATTCCATTGTGTATATAGACCACATCTTCTTTATCCATTCGTCTGTTGATGGACATCTAGGTTCTTTCCATAGTTTGGCTATTGTAGACATTGCTGCTATAAACATTCGGGTGCACGTGCCCCTTCGGATCACTACGTTTGTATCATTAGGGTAAATACCCAGCAGTGCAATTGCTGGGTCATAGGGTAGTTCTATTTTCAACATTTTGAGGAACCTCCATGCTGTTTTCCAGAGTGGTTGCACCAGCTTGCATTCCCACCAACAGTGTAGGAGGGTTCCTAAATAAGGGGATTTTATAAGCTGTGTACAGCAGGAGCAGGAATTTTGAGGGTCATTACATAATTTTATTTAGAATTATGCTTACCACAATTTCCCTATTATATTAGAGAAAATTTATTAGATGGATTTTAAAACTAATACTAACTAGGGAGCACACGGGGGCTCAGTCACTTAAGCATTCTTTTGGTTTTGTCTCAGTCATGCATCAGGCAGGGGTCTCAGTAGGGAATTTGCTTGAAATTCTCTCTCTCCCTCTCCCGCTTTCCCTCCCTGTCCCAGCACGCTCTCTTTCAAAAATCAAAAACAAAAAACCCCCACAAAACCCAACTAATACTAACTAGGATATCTATTCCTGATTTAAATTACTCCTGGTGAACATGTTAACAATTTGGTTTTAGTCTAGAAAAGTGACATTGATGACATTTCAACAAAGATTTAAACTGTCTTAAAAATATGCATAAGATACAGAAATAGGAGATATACTTTAAATGAATAAGAAAATTAAAGCAGGAACAATGTTGCTATAAAGAGGCTGCATTTTGAGATTTCTATTTTGATTTGGACAGATCTATAAGACAAAATGCTCAACCCGTACTCACCACAATGATAATAAGCTTTTGTTTCAACATTAACCTGACCTTTGGAGAAAATCAGCCCAATGATATCATAGTTTGTAAAACAATATAGTATAGTTGATAGGATTCTTGAGATGATATTTATGAAAAATAACAACTATAATTCCTAGGTTCCAAAGTAAAATGAAACCACTATTTAAAAAATGGACTTGGAGAGACATCATTCATTGTAGCTAATATTTATTGAGCTTCCGTTATATGGTTCAGCAACATTCTATGAGAATTATATTAAATATTATAATTATAATTTCTATTTTCATAAATATTCTAAAAGTTAGGAATTCTTTCAGATGGAGAAACACATTCACTATATTTTTTTTTTTCAAAATTCACACAGCTACTAAATGGTTGACTCAGGATTTATACCTTTGATTCTTTAGACTCTAAGCCCACCTGGTATAGCTACTGAATAGTAGATGCTGACATCTGCAGATCCAGGTTCTGAAATTTCTACTATTTATAAGCTAATGGGGGAATTCTAAAGTAGATAATGTTGGCTGTTTTTAAAAAGGGTTTTGTAATAAACATCAACAGTTGAACTGAGCTTTGCAATTATCAGGGGCAATAAACTGAGTACAAGTTTGGAGTCTTAATAGGTATTTTTAAATCTAGTTGACATACCATTTAGATAGACCTTTTTTGTCTTTCTTATTTTATTAAAAATTACTCTGTAATGTAAACCAACAATTAGTTGTTAGAATTGTGTTGTTTAAACTCTAAAAAGAAGTCTTGGATATGTTAGCAAATATGGGGGATCTGACTTATGGTATGAAAATAGCACCATACAACCCATCTGGAAACAAAAATAAAAATCTATGAATCATTTTCAGCAAGTGCTCCAAGCCTCCACAAATGTACTCTCCAACTAAAAGATAATACTGCAGTGGAGTTTAATTTATACTGTGAAACTATGCATAATAATCACACAACTTTTTAGGAAAGTCTGACTTGAAAATCTTACATATACTTTCATATTTTTTGATATTTTGGGGGAATGTGAGATCTTGAAAGTCTTAAAAGGAAAAGGTTTTCAATGTAGAGGTATTGTTCTACTTGAAAAGAATGATCTCAGTGCCTTAATGTTGATAAAATTAAAATATTCACTATTATTTTCACATTCAGACTTTCTTAGACAATAATATTTAAAGTATATTTTAACAACTGAAATTAAGGACATACTATCCTGCAGCTATTAGAATAATTTTTCCTTTGTATAGAAAGGAATAGAAATCACTGCAAGACAGTCAATCAAATACTGTAGCTAATAATTTATATATTTACTTTGAAAACTTTATAAACTCTAATGAACATTCATTAATATGTGATAGCTCTACCAGTAGAAGTAAATTATGAATTAGGAAGAAATGAAGGGAGCAGTGACAACTTTTTTTTTTTAAACTTTTAGTAGAGAGGGTTAAGTGAATAAAACAAGAATAAAATAAATAAATAGATCCTATTTCCAGTTTATGTCAGCAGAACAGCACATATTAAGCCTTCACTTCTATTGCTTTCATATGTGCTTCTAAATACCAAGGAAAAGTGTTTCTGTGTAGGATTAAAGCTTGGGTGCCTAATAAATTAAGGCAAATAAAAAAAGACATTTATTAGATAAATTTTGTATGTAAGAGGCAGGGAGGTGAAGAAAATGAGGAAAACCGTCTACGGCCATACCACCCTGAACGTGCCCGATCTCGTCTGATCTCGGAAGCTAAGCAGGGTCGGGCCTGGTTAGTTCTTGGATGGGAGAAAATGAGGAAAACCACTGGTTTCACACCAACTCTAGTTTGAGTCTCATGTCTGGAACATATGAGGTGTGTTAGTTTTCAGCTATCCTATTTCAAATTGTGTACTAAAATTAATGTTGACATCATTTGGAGGAGAGTGTTTTAGTCATTCTTGAAAATGATGTCCTGAAAATTGAGATGACCTATGTCAACATAACTCACTATTGGGACTGAGACCTACAAACAACTTTGTCAACAAGATTTAACTGTTCCATAAAATTCTTATGGTGAACAAGATTATTAACCAGTAAATAGCATGTTGTCCTACCTGTTTCCAAACATTATGTTAAGCCAATTAAACAGGTCAAGTAGTTTGTTTACCTTGGCAAACAGTTCTCCTATTAGGGCAGCAGCTTGCTTGACTGGGTGATGCACACTGGCCCATCAGTTTTCTCACCTCACTGCCTGTCATCAACTATTACATCAGAGATTTTTCCCAATCTCGCCTACTTTCCACCCTCAAAGATACATCATAAGCTATCTGAACCCAGATCAAGCTTTCTATAAATACCTACTCTTAACTTCCTGCCTTTCAGATGCTGATAAGACTGACAAGAGTTTTTTTTTCCCCCTTGTTGCAGTTAAGTTTAATAAATTTATCTTTAGTTATTCATTAGGTTTTTCTAGTACTATTTGTGAGCAAGTCTACAGTTGAGAGTTTTTTTCCCCTCCCAGAGAAGTCATCCATATTCCCTTCAATGAATTGCTTTCCAAAATATTATATCATAAGCACTCTTGCCTGACTGCATTTTTACAAATCGGCTGTACTGTTAGTAAAATGAAACTTCATTTTGCTTACCTAAGCAATCTGTCAAGTTCATGTATTTTACTTGAAAAGCCATCTTTCCAAATGAGATTTATTATGGAGGGTTGTGGCCTTTACAGATGATGGCATGAAAAGAATAGATTGTTAAAATTATTGCTGTTCATTGGTCAAAGTTTATGTTTTCATATATAAAGAAAATTTGAAGATCGCAGACTAATTAGCTTACCAAAGTCACTGAGAAAAATTAATGTTTCCTCATTTTAAAAGTGTTCTTCAATTAGCTTTAAGTTGAACATTTTCAGTTTCAGATAGAAGTCTCCTAAAATAGTATACTTATATACTGACTTCCTTTTGATCAGTTTACCCATTGTTTCAGTTACACAGAGAATGAGATGGTTAATATATCTTATTAGCTTTATGTAAAGAGGTTGCTATTAGTGAAGAAGTTGCACAAAACAATATCAGAGTCACCCTTTTCCTAGTACTTTAGCCTAACTCTTTATATTACCTGCTTAGCCTCGCTCAAATTATTCATCATCTTAGTTAAGTTCTGATTAAGCAAAAGACTCATCATCAAAAATGCTTTAAGAGTAATCAGTATAATCATAAAAGAGGTCTACACTCAAATATTTAACATAAAATAAAAATTGCGTATAGTTTCTATTACTAAGGTAATTGCTGATTTCATTTTAGTCGGACAGATTAAGGTAGAGGTTTTTAATGTGATGCTATTTGCAATAGTCAAGTTTATCTGCTCTTCTAAGTGTGAAGTACCTTGATAATTGATTGGAGAAATGGTCAAATGTTTAGTCACTCAGAGTGGATACCACAGTTTTTCTGGCAGCTGCTGTGGTGGTTTCCAAAATCAACTGAATCAATGCTTGCTTTTCTTTTTTTTCTTTCATCACCATTCTGACACATTTCCCTTGCTATTTATTAAAAGAAAATGGATCATAATACACTGTGTGTGGGTTTGTGTGTGTGTGTATAATATATTCATGTAATATAGCATATGTAAAATTACTTTTTTTCCAGATATGTTTTAGAATTTAAATAACTTGCCATTTAAAAGATAAATACCAATTATAAGAAAAATAGAAATGGTACAAACTTTGTTGATAATGTACTTGATTTCCTAATCCCCCCCGCCTCTGAAATTACTAATTTCTTTGGTTGATTTTTATATTTTTCCTTTTTTTCCAGGTAAAAGTTGAGTAAATGTTTCTCTTTTAAAGGTAATTGGGATGAAAATGTGTGAATTTCCTTGTCTATATTATGAAAATATTAATGTAAAAATTAAACATAGATTTTAACAAAGACAACAAAATATATGTCTCTTAATATTTATATTATCTGGATATGTACCAGTTAAGTAAAGGCATATTAGAAAACACCATACATGTCTACACACTCTTTTCATGATATTCCAATATTCCATCCAGAAGTGACTATTGTAAACATTTGTTATATATTTATTTAGCATAAATATGTTTAATAAAGTGTTGATGCAAGATAAAAATACAGGAATATATTCCTTTAGCTCTAAATTCTGGTCATCTACACCTCTATTTATATAATAATTTGCACATTTTTTATGCGGCATTATTAACATAATTTCAAGATGATTATTCTTTTTATAATTATTTTTGTCTGATAATATCTATTGATTGTGTTATACACTATTTTAAAGCACTCTAATTTGGACACTGCTTTGTTCCATAGCATATGTTACCAGGATTATTTTATCTCTATCTTTGTTCCTATCTCTGATTTTTATTTTTTTAAATTAAATTCATAGAATGGTATTTCTCAGATATATTTCTCATATATCTCTGACATACGGCTTTTGAAATACAACCAAATAGTCCTTCAAAATGATTGTACTATTTCACACTTTCCACAATAATGCTATAGTGACAATTTGTGATAATTAGGTTTGGTGTGGGTGTATGTGTGTGGTACATTGATATATGTACCAAAGTAGTACATTTATAAATAATTGGTTTTCTATTTTAATTTGCAGTTAATTTTTTATTAGTGATACTACACATCTTTGCATATTTTTCTTTTTCTTTTTATTTTTGTGAAATTTCTGTCAGAAATATTTGTGACTTCTTGAATATAGTAGCCATGTATTAGAAAAGCACATTCATAAACTAATCTTGACATCATGTAACTGTAATTATCATACATCTAGATCATGTGATTTTTGGTTTTCATGGGTTATTGTGGTTTTTTTGGCTCATAGTTACATTTCCACTTAAAAAAATTAGAATAATGTTTCACAGTTGTACATAAAACTAAAAGTTGATACAAACAATATTTCAATTCCATATAAAATATCAACAAGCAATAAAATAATTGTGTGTTTAAGTAAAGAATTGGAACTTGTATCTACCTAGAAAATAGATTTATAAGCATAATGATTTTGGAGAGGTAGATAAAAAAGAAAAATCTGTATAAAATTATGTATATCTGAAAACTAGATCTTATTTGAAATGGCAAGTTGTTTACCCCTACTCCTAGCACTCTATTAGCAAATATAGTCAAATATGTGACTTTATTACAAAGAATTTAGAAAACCACTAGAAATATCCAGGAGAGTTATTGTGCTTAGAGAAGCCAGGTGAGACATATGCTGCAGGAAGTTACTTAATCCAGTCGCATTATTGTCAGTGCTAATTACATCAATGGAACCATTAATCTATAAAGTAGATGAATGACATCACAGAATATGTGTGTCGAATACACGAAGGCTAACTTCATATTTTTTTGTTCTCTTTTGCACAGAAAATGCACACTAAATTCACCTTAGATTATCATTACATTTGTGTCTTGGGATATAGACTGAAAAGGTACACTGGGAAGTATGAAGGAAGCACCACTTACATATATGAAAGAAACAGTATTGCTATGTGGATGAAATAAATTATTTCCCATGCCAAACCTCATAGTATTATTTTGCAGAAAAGAACTGAGGCACAATTCTGACTCTCAATTCAGTGATATGGAATACTACCTACTAAAATCCATTCATTGTTATTCAATTTATCTTTCCTACAAACTCTAAGGAAAATGCTGCAGTGAATAAAAATATGCCTTCTCTTATGCTGAGTGCTTTAAGGAAAGAATAAAAGTGGTCTTGTGAGTTTCTGAGTTGTGATATTAAATTGTAAAATATATGTTTTTATGATGTTACAAAGCCAAAAATCATAATTTTGTGATTTCAGATAAACTTTCTGGGTAATCTTGTCAATGCATCTTATTTTTTGAATTGTCAAAAACATTGTTCCAGAACATTAAATCCCTGACTTCTAATTATTAGGGTGATATATTAAGATTCCTTAAAATGGTCTGATAGGCAAGATATTATTTTCTAACCTTTGATCATTTTCTTTCATTTCCAAAAAAAAAAAGCAATATTATCATGCATATTTTAAAACATATTTGAATGCTTTAACAGAACATGAAGGAATACTTTCTTGAACCAAACAATAAAAGAGTAGATTCAGAATTCATTCAGTATTTTCTTCAAGTTGAAATATTCAACCTTCCAGTTTCTGATATAATATTCTTTTTTGATTTATTGTTGTTGTATAGAGTGTAGAATATGGCCTTTACTGAGGAATTGCTCCTTTATCTTATAGTCTATATTCATTCCAATGATCTACTTAATGGACTTAAAAGCTCAAAATACGTTGAGTTAGCAATAATAGTTTTATTATTGAGTAGCAATAATCCAGTTTTATTTTGTAACACATGTTGAAATGGAACATACAAAACTACTGTGTCATTGTGTGGAATGAAGTTGCTTGCTCCATATAGCGTTTCTTTCAGGCATAGGAATCATATTTCTGCTTATTGATGGTTAACTCATAATTTCATTTTTAGTATAAATTCAAGATTGACCTTAAAACCCTGAAACAATTATCTTCATCAATAATCATCATTGTTATTGTTACCATCCCTATTTTATTGGACACTTTTAATGGTAACTTTCCTGAGTCTTGACATGCATTGTCTTACCTAAAGAATAAACAAAAGAAAGAGGTCCTATTGTTATTTTATTTTGTAGAGGAGGATTTGAAGCTTTAAGTTAATGAGGCCTCAGAGAAAATAAAATAGTTAATAGAAGAAGTTGGATTACGTGATTTTGGAGAAATCTGCTTCAACCATATGTAGTCTTGCTGGCCAACCTCTTCATTGTCATATTTAGAAAAGAGTCATTTTCCTTTATTGAATTTACATAACTTGCTATATTAAACTAATTGTGAGTTACTAATATGTAATACTTAGTTTGATAACAAAAATATCATGGATTTATCTCAGGTTTCTGAAAATTTTTATTTTTTTTTCTCTTATTGAACTGTTTTTATACTAAGGGCATTTATAGAGGACTCATGTTTTCTTGCAGAATATGAAGGATATGAGTCATAAATGTTACTTTCAGACAGATCAATAGCATTTAACAAAAGCTGGGATCCGTGTATGTTTTATTTTGAATCTTAAAGTATTAGATCTAGGACAAGATTTCAAAGATGATCTAGCAATGTTCCTGCACACCAAACCTCCTTACAGAATTGTTACTGTAATCATTTCTATGGGGCAGAGCTGGGGAGTTTAGTGGTCAGCTGAAAATAACATCATTCTTCTTCTCCATTACCTCTGAACTCTAAGTTGCATTCTCAAATGTTTGCAACTTGAACAATCATGTAAAAACAAGAACTGATTATGAAAGACTTAATAATAAAAAATGGTATTTATTATATCTATAGTGTTTGCTGGGCCCTATGACAGATGATGAAAGCAAAAACCTAAAAGGATGTGATCTTTAGTATGAGTTTAAAGAGGAGTCATTTTTGGTTTATGATATATTTTTGCAATCATAAGGAATTTTAAAATTGCAATGTATATTTTAAAAAAACCCTGGAAATATCTCTTGAAAGCATATCATAGGTGATTGAGACAGGAGTCTTTTTGTCTGGATTTTGTCCGAGTCCCCAGATGCTGACTTAGTACTTAGTAAACACTCAAGCTGCTAGAGTGCGCCATACAGCGCACAGACACAGTGAAATGAGGAGATAGGTTAGCAGGGAGCATCTCATTCTATACAGCTAAGCTCTATAAGAGATGCAAAAACTATGGAGATGATTCCCTCAGAAAGTGGAGTCTCCACACAGGGAACAGCAAATAATCTTTTCCAATCCTTAGATTAAGTGAGGGTGTTTTGGGACGACTCACAGGTTTGTCCCTTCAAATGTGGATACCTGAATTGTACTCATCTGAGCTGTCTAATGGTGTGGCTAGGTATGGGTTGACATGGTAGAACAGATGTAGAGGAGACTGCATCTGGAACAAACAGCACATCCACTGACGGTGGGGCAAAGACATGTAATTCTGATTATTAAATAAGAATTCCAAGGAAAGAATTGTACTCCTCAAAGAATAAAATCCCAAAACAAGGGAGGGGGGAATTAGAAACAGAGGCTCAGGGTAACACCTCAATTAGCTAGATGGTAGAAACATGTTGTTCTCGTGAAGGAAATCCCATCAGAGATGCCACCAGAGGATCTGAATACCCTGCAAAAGAAACCGTGAAACAGCCTGATTTATGCAGGGACAGTGGAGAAGACCCCATACCATGTAACAATGGTTGCAAGCAGGCAGGTGTGGACTCCTTCTTTTGGGAGTTTGAGGCTTACATAATTTTGGAAACCCTCTTAACAGAAAAGATTACAGAATCCTTAACATAAAATTATGTATTAAAGGAGTATCTGTTTAGAATGAAGAATCGCAATAAATCACGTGTCTATAAATTGCTTCTCATTTTAACCACCTGTGTTTTAACAAGATTCCTAGAGGATTTTTTATATGCAGTGATATCTTAAAATCTCTGCCTCAGATTAACAAAATGCAACCCAAACTGAAAAAAAATTATTGTAAGCAATGTAATGTCATAAGCCACATTCTCTCATTGTTTTGCTTTCCTCATCTGTCATACAGGTTGGCAAGTAATAGGCTGTTCATTGAATGCAGTAATCATTATGCAGGTTCTCTAGCCAAGTTATTTTTCTTGAGCTGTTCAGGTTGGAAGCATTAGAATATAGAAGTTAGGATTTGGGTACCTTTTTAGAGGCTTAAACATAACTTGGTATGTTTGATCATAAGACGATGAGTCCAAGCACTACCTCTGAAAGATGAGGCTTTGCTTAATTTTCTAATTTGATAAGCAATAAAATATATTGTGAACTTATATTATTTTTTTAAATATAGTATCCTAAAAATGCAAGGAAATATTCGTTAAATGGATAATTGAAAGTAATTTTACCTAAATTGAAAGACCTCTTTGAAAGAAGGTATATGATAAATTTAAGTTAAATTATAACACAAATAAATAAGTGGATGAGTCTACATTTTTGAAATTTATAAATGTAAGCTATTCATGCAAACAGTGTATAATAGACACAGATCTTTGTCATTAATTTTCTGGAAAATATTTTGTCTATAGGCTTTAATGGGCTATCTTTGTATATGATTTTATATAGGAATTCTTCAAGGAAATTTTACTCAGTTATTTCAGATCTGGAAAAGTAATGTAAACTTTTTATTCACTGGGAAAAAACTGTAATCTCAGTAACCTTAGGATAACATTTTAAATTTTTATGAAATGTCTCTTATGTGTTTTAAATTCAGAACATACATATTCTCTAGATTGTTTCCTGCTTCTTCTCTTACCTTTTTTAACTTTTGCACTGCCTTTTACTTTTTAATTAAACTTACTGTTTTGATATAATTACAGATTCACATGAAGTTATAGGAAATAATACAGAGAGATCCCTAGTGCACTTTAACCACTTTCCACCAATGGTAATACCTTGCTGCTGTATAGTACAGTGTCACACCCCCAGTATTGGTTTTGGTGTAGTCAAGAACAGAAAATTCGCATCACCACCAGAATTCCTCATGTTGTACTTCAATAGCCACAATAACCTTTTTTTCACGCCACTTTCCCCCCTAGTCAATATTACTCCATTCTCTATTTCTATAATTGCGTCATTTCAGGAAGAGTGTATAAATACAATCATAGGATATGTAACCTTTTGTGATTATCTTTTTTCACTCAACCAAAATGTATGGAGATTAATCCAGGTTGTTGCCTCTATCAATAGTGCATTTGTTTTTACTGCAAGTGAATATTCCATAGTATGGATATGCCACAGTTTATTAAATTATTCATCCACTGACAGCTTACCTACTGAAGGACATTTAGGTTTTTCACCAATTTTGGCTCTTACAAATAAAGCTGCCATAAACATTTGTGTTTACAATTGTGTGTGTGTGTGTGTGTGTTTCATCTCTCTGAGATAAATTCTCAGGAGTCCAATTGCTTGGTTGCATCATTAATATTTTAAGAAATTGAAAACTATTTTTTGTAGTGGCAATAGGCATACACAACAATATTTGAGTGATCAAATTACTCTGCATTCTCTCCAGTGTCTGGTGTGTTCACTGTATTTTATTTCATTTTAATAGATATATAGTAATATATAGTAATATCTCACATGATTTTATTTTGTATTTTCCTACTGACTGATGATATTGAGCATCTTTGTATGTGCCATTTGCCAACTGTCCACCCTTTAAGGTGGAATGTCTGTTGATATTTGTGCTCATTTTCTAATTGCATTCTTTCATTATTTACTGTTCTTTATATAGTTTTTTTGCCAATATGTGATTTGCAAATACTTTCTCCCAGTCTGTAGCTTGTCTTTTATTAAATTTATTTTATTTTATTTTATTTCTTTTCAGTGTTCCAGAATTTATTGTTTATACACCACACCCAGTGCTCCATGCACTACATGCCCTCCATAATACCTACTACCAGGCTCACCCAACCTCCCCAGCCCCTTCCCCTCCAAAACCCTCAGTCTATTTCTCAGAGTCTACAGTCTCTCATGGTTTGTTTCCCCCTCCAGTTTTCCCAAGCTCACTTCTCCTCCCATTCTCTCAATGTTCTCCGTGTTATTCCTTACGTTCCACAAGTAAGTGAAACCATATGATAACTGACTCTCTCTCCTTGACTTATTTTACTCAGCATAATCTCCTCCAGTCCCATCCATGTTGATACAAAAGTTGGGTATTTATCCTTTCTGATGGAGGCATAATATTCCATTGTATAAATGGACCATATCGTCTTTATCCACTTATCTGTTAAAGGGCATCTTTGTTCTTTCCACAGTTTGGTGACTGTGGTCATTGCTGCTATGAACATTGGGATACAGATGGTCCTTCTTTTCACTACATCTGTATCTTTGGGGTAAATACTCAGTAGTGCAATTGCAGGGTCATAAGGTAGCTCTATATTTAATTTCTTAAGGAATCTCCACACTGTTTTCCAAAGTGGCTGTATCAACTTGCATTCCCACCAACAGTGTAAGAGGGTTCCCCTTTCTCCATATCCTCTCCGACACATATTGTTTACTGTCTTGTTAATTTTGGCCATTCTAACTGGTGTAAGGTGGTATCTCAATGTGGTTTTGATTTGAATCTCCCTGATGGCTAATGATGATGAACATTTTTTCATGTGTTAGCCATTTGTATGTCTTCTTTGGAGAAGTGTCTGTTCATGTTTTCTGCCCATTTTTTGATGTGATTATCTGTTTTGTGTGTGTTGAGTTTGAGGAGTTCTTTATAGATCTTGGATATCAGCCCTTTGTCTGTAGTGTCATTTGTGAATATCTTCTCCCCTTCCGTGGGTTGCCTCTTTGTTTTGTTGACGGTTTCTTTTGCTGTGCAGAAGGTTTTGATTTTGATGAAGTTCCAAAAGGTCATTTTCACTTTTGTTTCCTTTGCCTTTAGAGACATATCTTGAAAGAAGTTGCTGTGGCCGATATCAAAGAGGTTACTGCCTATGTTCTCCTCTAGGATTTTGATAGATTCCTGCCTCACGTTGAGTTCTTTTATCCAGTTTGAGTTTAACTTTGTGTATGGTTTAAGAGAATGGCCGAGTTTCATTCTTCTACATATAGCTTTCCAATTTTCCCAGCACATTTATTGAAGAGACTTTTTTCCACTGCATATTTTTTCCTGTTTTGTCGAAGATTATTTGACTAGAGTTGAGGGTCCATATCTGGTCTCTCTATTCTGTTGCACTGGTCTATGTGTCTGTTTTTGTGCCAGTACCATGCTGTCTTGGTTATCACAGTGTTGTAGTAAAGCTTGAAATCAGGTAACGTGATGCCCCCAGTTTTGTTTTTCTTTTTCAAAATTTCTTAGCAATTCGGGGTCTCTTCTGGTTCCATACAAATTTTAGGATTGTTTGTTCTAGCTCTTTGAAAAATGCTGGTGGAATATTGATCAGGATGGCATTGAAAGTATAGATGGCTTTAGGCAGTATAGACATTTTAACAATGTTTATTCTTCCAATCCATGAGCCTAGAATGGTCTTCTATCTTTTTGTGTCTTCTTCAATTTCTTTCATAAGTGTTCTGCAGTTCCATGAGTACAGATCACTTACCTCTTTGGTTAGGTTTATTCCTAGATAACTTATTGTTCTTGGTGCTATAGTAAATGGAATAAATTCTCTCATTTCCCTTTCTATATTTTCATTGTTAGTGTATAGGAAAGCAATTGATTTCTGTACATTGATTTTGTATCCTGCCACATCACTGAATTGCTGTGTGAGTTCTAGTAGTTTGGGGGTGGAGTCTTTTTTATTACATAAACTCTACCCCCAGTGTGGGGCTCGAACTCAGGACTCTGAGATCAGAAGTTGCATACTATACTGACTGAGTCAGTCAGGTGCCCCATAGCCTGTCTTTTTATCCTGTTCCCTGGTTACCTTCACAGACAAAAAGAAAAAAAAAAAAGAAAAAAAAAGTGTGTTTTTTAAAAATTTTGGCAAAGTCTAATTTATCAACTTTCCCTTTTAAGGATCCTTCTTTTGGTAGCAATGCTGGGTACTATTGCCTAGATTTAGATACCAAGCATTCATTCCAATATTTCTTCCAAAAGTTTTATAATTTAACATGTAACACTTAAATCATCATTTGTTTTGTATTAATTTTTATATGGGTGTTGAATTTTGTCAGACGTTTCCATAAATTAGTTGACATAATTATGTAGTTTCTCTTCTTGAGTGTGTTAATAGTGTGACTGTATTTATAGACTTGTGAATAATGAACCATACACTTGTTTCCTTGGAAGTAAACTCAGTCATGGTACATAAGTATTTTATGTTTTGCTAAGGGTTATTTGGTAATATTTTGTCACAAAGACTTTTTCCATTTATATTAGTGAGAAATACTGGTCTGTTTTGTTCTTTGTTTATACTTTCTTTGGTTTTGGTATTAGGTAATACTATCTTCATGAAATGAATTAGGAGTGTTAACTCCTTTTCTATTTTTGAGAAAAGATTATGTAGAACTCTTTATTATATAATTGGTAGAATGCTCTAGGGAAAGTCTCTGGGCCTAGAAATTTCTTTTTTAGGAGTCTTTCAATTACAAATTCATAGAAATTGCTACACACAGTATATGAAGATATCTATGTCACTTCAAAGGATATTCATTATGATATTTATTTTTTTCATAATAGTTTTATAGTGAGAAAAATAAGTATCTTCTTATTTTGTTAATACACCTTTAATTATTAATGAGCTTACATATTTTATGTCAGTTTATTTATTTATTTATTTATTTTTTAAGATTTTATTTATTTATTTGACAGAGAGATCACAGTAGACAGAGAGGCAGGCAGAGAGAGAGAGGGAAGCAGGCTCCCTGCTGAGCAGAGAGCCTGATGCGGGACTTGATTCCAGGACCCTGAGATCATGACCTGAGCCGAAGGCAGCAGCTTAACCCACTGAGCCACCCAGGAGCCCCTAGTTTATTTATTTATTTATTTTTAAAGATTTTATTTATTTATCTGTCAGAGAGAGTGAGCACAGGCAGAGGCAGAGGGAGAAGCAGGCTCCCTGCTGAACAAGGAGCCCGATGTGGGACTTGATCCCAGGATGCTGGGATCATGACCTGAGGCGAAGGCAGCCACTTAACCAACTGAGCTACCCAGGCATCCCAATATGTCAGTTTATGTATATTCTCTCTGGTTTTCTATTAATTTCCTTTATATGTTATTAATGCAATGGTAAATATTGCTTAATTAATTTATATATACCAAAGATACAATTTTGTTTCACTTACAGGATATATTTATCCACTTTTCCCTGTGTCTTTTAATTTATATTAACTTTCTTTTCTTTTAAGATTTTATTTATTCATTTGAGACAAAGAGAGACAGAGAGAGCACAAGCAGGAGAGGCAGAAAGAGAAGGAGAAGCAGACTCCCTACTGAGCTGGGAGCCCAACATTGGGCTTGATCCCAGGATCTGGAGATCATGACCTGAGCTGAAGGTAGATGCTTAACTATCTGAGCCACCCAGGCAAACCTATATTAACTTTTTCTGACATAAAAATACATTTACTATACATATATAGTTAAATCTATCATTTTTATGCAACTTTAAAAAATAGCATATTTAGAAAGAGTATAAATTACTAATATCTAAAATAATATGAACAGACCTCATAAACATGCTGACTGAAAGAAGCCAGGCACAGAAGTGTACATAGAAATGGCAAAACAAATCTATAGTGACTGAAAGCAAATCAGTGGCTACCAAATCTGGGAATAAGAGCAGGCGAGATTGATTATAAATGTCATGAGGAATGTTTGTGAGGTGATAGAAATGTTCTGTATATTGGTTATAGTGTCGCTTACACAAATCTGTAGATTTGGCAAAACTGATCCATTTGCAAGTTTTTTGTTGCTTGTCAATTGTACCTCAATAAAGTTAATTTTTAAAAGATGAAAGATAATCCTCCAACAGGTAAAAGTCCTATAAATATAGCAGGCATTCTGCTTTTAAAATGCTATTTTACTCTTTAATCCATGGAATTTTTTTTTGAAATTTAACTGTTTGGGGTTAATATACCATTTCTATTTTTTTTTTTTTACATATAGGTCAATATCTGAACAAAGCATATTGAATAATCAATTAATCTATTGTGAATATTAGTTTTTACTATATAAACTATAAATTATATTGATCTATGCCCAAGTGAACTCAAATGTTTATGGTTTCCTTGAGATTGAAAAAATGATTTAGCACACAAAATTTGGACATGGGTGATGGCAGGTATGTCTTTCTTCAGATCCTTAAGCAACGTCAAGATATGAAAAAGATTAATAACTACTTTCTATAGGTGGTATGATAATTGATAGGTACTTTATTTTTTCAATAGCATATGATGCTTTGACATTGCTTACCTGTGGAATTTGTGCCATGATAACCACTGTGTGTCTACATATAGTTCATACAAATGTCAATGAAAATCCACATATTATTTAGAAATATATCTTTCAACAAAATATAGAATAAGAATAAAAATTAAACAGAACCTAGTTTAATGAAAGTATATTTTCTATAAGAGAGAATTCTGAATCCATGTGGACATTGAAATTAATAACTTATTTTCATTCTGCTGATTAGTCAACAAAAGGCATCCTTTAAAAGTACCAACAATGGTGAGGTTGATTTCATAGTGATTTCCCTATATAAATCATTCTAGTGCAGGGAATATCTTTTTATAACAGAACCTTACTGTTTTAGAAAACTCTCAGGAGTGATCATCATGTTAGAAGAAAATTATATTCCTTAATAAATGAGAATCAGTTTTAGGAAGACAAATACACTAAGCCTTCCATTAATTATTTCTAAATCATTTTTAATAAGCAAATGCATGTGAACATATATTTTTGTTTTTGAAGAAGTTGTTTTATACAACTGACTATTTTTACTTCAAATTTATCATGTTATTCCCACATGTAGGACATGAAATATTCCTATAAAAATACTCTATAAATCTTTGAGAGTGTTGTGTGCATCTTTTCAGTGAAAAATAAAGTGGTATTCATACATCCTAAAGTGCCAGAGAGAAAAGCTTGGTAGTTCAATCTTTGTAATGTTTTATACTAGGGAGCCATTTTCCTTCATTTTCCCCTCTCCTCTCTCCATCCACTAGTTTAATTATCAATAGATACAATGAAGACTAGATGCTATGTGAGCCACTCATCCTGAAATAAATTCTTTGAGACTCTGCTTAATAGTTTTACTGTCTTGAGCTACCTGTGAATCTTCTCTTAATGACTAGAGAGGTATTTAGAAAGTAATTCAGTAAGACAGAGTTAAGTTCTTAAGTTTCTTATATAAATATCTTAAATTTGCCCAACTAATAAATAATATTTAGATAATCTGAGGCTGATTACAATATATGGAAATATGTGTTTTTCTTCAAGATAGTACTTTTAAGAAAATTAACAACTTTTCTTATGATTATTTGGTGTAATGTTTTAATATTTGTCATATTAAGAAAAGTTTTAAGAGGCACCTGAATGGGGCAGTCAGTTAAGCAACTGACTCCTGGTTTTAGGTCAGGTGGTGATGTCAGGTCTGAGATGGAGCTCTGCACTGGGCTTTGCACTCAGAGCAGAGCCTGCTTAAATTTCTCTCCCTCTCTCTCTGCTCTTTGCACCTTTCTATCTCTAAAATAAATAATTAAATCTTTAAAAACAGTAAAAAGAAAAGCTTTTACTATAGTGAAAGTGCATTAGGCTCAAAGGTGGAGGAGGACCTGGGCTTTAATTCTCCTGCAATTTCTGTCAGTGTGCTTTGTTGAAATCTGTGTTGAAGGCTCTAAATTAACATCAGTGTAATGGCAATTGCATTGTGGTAGGTCATTAAAAACTACACATTTTAAGGTAAAAAAACATGTCTTTGGAGTCAGAATACAGCATCAGATTGAAATCTTAATTCCCAAAAATTCAGTTTTTCATCTATAAAAGTGAAAACAACAAAACTCACTTACCTTATTAGCTTGGTGCATGTCATATAGTGAATACTTAATAAATCTCAAGCTGGATTATTTTTCTTCTATTTCCATCATTTAAGAAATTTGAGGAACTTATATAGCCTTTATTATTGCTGCCTTGGAGAAACACCATTCCTAAAAAAGTATATCTTTACATCTCAAGGGGAAAAGTTCTAATTTTTTTTTTATTTTTAAAATGAGATTTGAGACAACCCCAAATCTTTCATACAGACTGCTTATAGTATGAAAGGTTAGTGTATATTTGAATAAGATCTGGTATATTTTTATGTAAAGTTCCCAATAATTATTGATTTAATAGGCTCACTTAAAGATAGACAGTCTTATAAATTGTGATTGCATAAAATTTTCTGAAACTTAAAATGTCTTCAACATTTAATGGCATTAGGGAAGTTCACTCAAGACTAAGGATTCTTAAAATATAATACCATATATTTTATCCCTTATAAGACATCATGGCAGTAACAACTAGTTATAAATGTTTCATTATATTTAATAGTCTTTAATAAAACACTACTTTAGTTTGAGTATTTTCCTTTTTTATTTCTTAATGAATTTGATTTTATATAGTTTTCCCTCTAGAAGATATCAATACTATAATGCTTAATTCAGTAGAATATGTAAAAAATCTCTATTAGCTTTGCAGAATATATGTATAGACTTTGTCAGCAATGGTCACCACATATTTAGATAAATTTATCTTGGCTAAATTTTGTTCTTGAATTTTATCTCCGATGTTTTCTTTTTGCTATAGTTTGGGTACTTTATTTTGACAGGTAGTATCATCTTTTTCATTCTTAGAACAACATTAGGTACCACAGTATTTGAAATAATACAAGTGTTTAATAAATACTTATTGAAGAATAAGTAAGCAAATGATAAAGTGATTAGATAAGTTAATAAATCTTCTTAAGAGTCAATAACAACAAAAAATAGTTCTATTATCTGTCAACATAAAGTTTAAACTACTGGATAAAATCAAACCCTCTTTTTGTTTTGTTTTGTTCTTAACCAGAGTGAAATATCTGCATGTTCAGATACTCTCTCCCTATACCTGTCCATACCACTAAGAAAGATAAATGGAAACAGTACTTTATCTTTTTGCCTCTGTCCTATTTTTGACCACGAAAAACTGTCACTATGATCTATTAACATTGTGGATTTCTTTCTTCAGTCCAAGTGACAAGACTGCTATTTTTGAAAGAAATTCTATCTTTTTGTTACAGGCACCATGAATGATTAAAGGTTTCAGCACTGGAAATTACTAAACCTTTGTCTAAGAATATAGGTGATCTTAAAGTTGACTTATTACAATAAGAAAGAAAAGTAGAAATTTCACCTCATCTGTCTACTCAAAATGTACAGGATATGATATGATGGGTCATAGTGAAAGGCAGGGGTTATTCTTTTTCTACTTTCAGTGGAAATTTCTTTTATGGAACAGAGAAGTGCATTATCCAAAGTCTAACTCTTAAGAAAGAGGATGAATCTAGAGGAGTATAATTCCTTCAGTCTTATTATATATGAAATTTCCAAATACATCTGTTTCTCTTTTGCTTTATGTTTCACAGCTGAGGTTAAAACAACAACAACAGCAACAAAAAAATCACTGTCTTACTAACACATTAATTCTGCTCTTAGTAAACCAAATTGTGCTTTGTTTTCACTATCTTGTGGGAACATTTAGAGGCCATAGAATTCCCTGAGATGTATACTAAATAATAAAAAAAAAAAAAAAGAACAGCATCTTATCACATAATGTGGTGAACACGATAATTTTAGGTATAACTTATCAATGGGGAAACTCAATATTTTAAAATAGCAAATTTAAAATTTCCTTACTGGGACGCCTAGGTGGCTCATTTGGCTAAGCATCTGCCTTCGGCTCAGGTCATAATCCCAGGGTTCTGGGATCAAGCCCCGAGTCTTCAGGCTTCCTGCTCAGCCAGGAGCCTGCTACTCCCTCTCCCTCTGCTGCCTTCCCTGCTTGTGCTTTCTCTTGATCTCTGTCAAATAAATAAATAAAATCTTTAAAAAAAATAAATAAAAGAAAATTTCCTTACTGTACTGAAAGTATTATTGCTTTTACTCAAACTCAAGAACAATGTCAAATTGTAATGCTGGTACTAGATGTGCAATGGGCATATAATCTGATTTTGTTATAGTAGATAACTTAATAATACTACATTTCTCTGTGTATAGTTAGGTATAGTTATACCTTTGTACAAAATACCATCCTAAACAGGAGCTAAACTTTAATATGAGAAATTTGAACAATAGATTTGCTTTTTTTTTAAATGTAAGACTATGAGTCCCAAATTGTTAAAATGTGATAAGCTATATAAAAATGTATAACATCTATTAAAATATTTTTTAACAATAGAATTACTTTCCTAATAAAATATTGTCCAGAAACTTGATATGTAAGACAGATAAAGTTGGGCTCCTAAAGTTGCGCTACTGTGGTTGAAGTAGGAAGTAGGAGGGTTGGGGCATCCGGTGGCTCAGTTGGTTAGGCATCTGCTTTCCACTGAAGTCATGATCCTGAAGTCCCAGGATCCTGCCTTGATCCGGCTCACTGTTCAGCAGAGAGCCTGCTTCTCCTCATGTTCTCTCTCTCACTTTCTCTCTCTCTCTCTCAAATAAATCATTAAAAAAAAAAAAAAAGGGAAGTGAGAGGGTTGAGTGGAACTGGGGGTTAGCTTCCTTCATCTGCTTGTCTCCAGTCACCCTCTCTCATCTTTAAATTAAGCGACTAATGAAAAACAATTTTAAAAAGTCATTAGAAAAACCTACTTAAAGTAGGTATACATAAAGTACTAGACATAAATTGTTGCTGTTAAATAGCATCTCTAAACCTATCAGGTATATGATAATCATGTGGTAACTCAGGTGAAGGATTCCTTTTACTCAAGTATCTATTCTCAGAGCCTTGGCTAGGCAATGTAGAGTTTAATTTTCAGGGAGAAAAAATGTAAGTTTATTTCTACTCTCCTTGAATTTAGACTGTCCTGTGATTTGCTTGACCACCAGAATATAGGAGAAGTGATATCATGAGCTTAGGAAAGGTAGACCTTAAGTAATCTTGCAGCTGCCATGTTAACACTGTTGGGTGATTTCCTGTTTGTGGCCACAGCACCATGGAAATGTTTTAAATGAAGGGACCACTTGGAGAGAGAAGGTCCAGCTGTCCTAGCTGAACCAGATCTCAAGCTCAACCCGCAGCTAAATGCAGTAGCATAAGAGAGCCTATGGAGGCTAGGTACTTCTCTGTTTTGCCATGACTGACAGGGCAGATGCACAGGGACTTTTATGTACTGGATCTGTGACTACCACGATTAGTGTAACTAATATAATCAGTGTGTCTGTGTTTGTGGGTCCAGATACAGCAGTCAGTATATTCCAAATATTATTCTTTCTAAAGGGATCAAGGTTTCAAATGGCCTATAAAACCAAACAGGCATATATCTGAACTTCTCAGTTTAACCAGACTGTCAGCATATTAATAAAATGCATTTCTCTTCAAGAAACAGATACTTTGCTTAAATAATAAGAACTAGCTTAAATAATAAGCATAATTGTTTCACATAAATGTATACCCAAAGTTAGGACAAATAAGATCAGTGGATCTGGCCATTGAAAAATATTCTAGAAGTCTTTGCTCTTTGTGTCTCCAAATTACCATCTTGAATATTACCTTCTTTCTATGGCTGACTGACTTCTGATCATAAAATGAGTGCCAGGAACAATTAGAGTAAGACCTCCTTTACAGAAAGTGGGAATGAATTACTTACGGGGGGAAAAGAAAACACAACAAACTATTGTGAACCTTTCAAAAAAAGTCCAGAAAACCTTTTGTCTCATTCAGCCTATTAAGATATGAGTGCATTCCTAATTTGTCACCACCAAAGTGGGTGGAATTCCTCTGCTTTTTGATCAGGGTTAACCTCTGGATTTTGGATGAAGTCATTTCTCCTTGAATTACATGAGTTATCTAAACAGAATGTGGAGACAGATTCCTGAGGAAAAAGAGGATTAAGAATATTAGGCAGTAAAATAATATTCACGTTAGTCTATTTGTTATGGTTCTCAAAAGGTCTGCAGTGATCTGTATTTGAAGCCTGTCTGTGCAAAATGGCTAGTCTACAGAATTCCTCATTATGTCTTGATTGCTTAGTCTGTCTGGGCCTGAATTTTTCCCATTATATATTTATTTACTGAGTTATGATTGATATGTAACATAGTATTAGTTTTAGGAGTACAACATAATGGCTTGATATTTGTGTATATTACAAAATGATTACTGTGGTAATCATTTTGTAATATACTTACCACAGTAAGTCTAGTTAGCATGTCACCATACATAGTTACAAATTTTTTTCTTGTGATGAAAACTCCTAAGATCTACCCTCTTAGCAACTTGCAAGTATGCAATAAAATATTATTAGCTATACTCACCATGCTGTATGTTACAATCCTATAATTTATTATATACTTCTCTCATACATTCTTGAGCACAGATGAAGATTTATAAATTGATCCTGAGGGGGGATTTAAAGGTGAGAGGAATGTCAGAATCATTTTGGAACACAGGCTCCATAACCTAGTGTTGTTCTTCTGTTTAGGGAACTCAGTCTTTTTAGTGGTTAAATTTCATAACCCCACCCAATCCAGTTCTGTATTCAGACTTCCATGGGGTGAGTTGTTCCAGCCATAGATCATGGATTAAACCTGCTTTGTCTCTCCCAGCACTAGTAATTTTCATCCTATGCTTCAGGCAAACTCCTCCTAACCTCTACCACATCCTTGTTGCCAAAGGACCCCTCCTCTAACTTCTCCTCTAACCTCTACCACATCCTTGTTGCCAAAGGACCCCAGACATGGTAGTCTACCCAGCCAGTCTCCCCAACTACACTGGACTGTGATAGTGAAGGACATTATGAGGATTAATTGTAGGCCTTAGAATCAGAATGACTTGAAATGAGTCTTTGTGTCTTCATATACTGGCTCTCTGGCCCTAGGGAAAATGGTCTAAGCCTCAGTTTCCTCATTTGTAAAAATCAGATAGTAATAGTACCTAATCATGATTTTTGTTTGAATGAGTTCATGCATAAAAAGCCACATTAAGAACAATGCTTAGCATAGATTAATGGCTGGACACATGCTAATTATTATTGTACTCCTGCACGCTTTTGTACTCTCTCTCTCCCTCTCTCACACACACAGGTTTACTCATGTGTAGAATATTCAGGTATATCTTTCCAAGGTTCAGATTTATATTGTTTCCATGTCATCACTGGTTGCTATATGTTTATTGATTGGATTGATTGAGTGAAAACCCAACTCAGCTGAATCTGGGGAAACACAATAAAAACCGTGATCAGCTAAATCTCAGAGAAACATGGCTAAGCACTTTATATAGAGAGATAACACCACAATTTGCTAAGTCAACTAGATTTGAAACCTCAGAGTAATTGTTTACCACTCCCTCTTCTCCACAACCAATTAATTTCTAAATCCCACAGATTTTCATCCTGTAAACTCTTTCCCATCTGTTCTTTCTCTTTGATTTCCAATTCTGTCATCCTAGTGCTGATCGGCATTAACTCTTTCCCAACCAAGCATGTTGCCTTGTCTCCAGTGTTTTTATCCTAATTTATTATACAGATTATCAATTGTGCCATTGCCTCTATTTATTTGACATAGCCCTTATGTAGTTGGGATAATATATTTTTAGATCCCTAAGGTCAATTTGGCTTGCCAAATTATACTAGTTACTCTTGATGTTTCCACTTTGGGCAACTGGGTATGTATGTCTCCATTTTGCTCCCAATTTTATTTTCTGAAGAAGGGTTGTTAATATAGAGGGAAACAATCTGTTGCTTTTATGCAGAAGTGCAAGTCATGATTTCTCATAATTGTAGCCCTCTCCAATACAGTTAAAGCTGACACAGCATAACAGAGGTGAGAATGGATATTATTTGTAAACAGAAGAAACCTGCCACTGAGAAGATACTAACTCACAGTACATTTTTGGTTAGAAAGTGACCACCAGTCTTTACCTTCTGAACTCTTAATAATTCATCTGACTCACATCTTTGAACATGAATTATTTCCTCATTTGTGCATAAAGAGATCAGACAAGTACTCAGAAGTATACAGAAATTGCATAGAAAGTAGGAGTAAGTTAAAACATCAAAGACCAAATAAGTACTGGTCATGACCAAGGTGCTCTTGATGGAAGACATAAGGAATTGCATGTTACCGAGCTCTGTTGTTGTTTACTTCTTGAATAACTTTGACCCCAGAATTCTGAATTTATGTAATGAGTTCAGAGTTGTTCTCAAAACTGAATATAAACCCTTACCAGTTTAAATAGGTTTAATCAAGTCACTTCCTTTCTAATAATTTCAGTAACTCTCTGTTAGTTATAACATTGCATATAAACAATGAGGCCTGTCACTTAATACCTTTCAATATTATATTATATATATATATATATATATATACACACATTTTTTCTCTTTGACTCAAATATGACTGTTAGAGCTTCTTCAACCATATCTCAGACTTTTCAATATGATAGTTTTACTTTATTATTCTGTTTCTTCAGAAATTTCTCCCTTCTCTGGCAGTCAGGACTTCCTTTTATTGTCCAAGGCCAAACTCAAGTCTTACTTCTTCCCACTAGCTTCACTTCATGCCCCCAGGCTGTGTTCTTTATATACATAATGCAACTTTTGGGGAAACAAATTTTTTTCTATGTATAAAAAGTTTACAGTCTCATTTTCAATATGAACTTATTAACAATAACAAACATCATAATCTTACTGATTAAAGATGACAACTATTAATAATTTATATATGTAATTATATAAAAATTATATAAAATATATAAAATTTATATATTATATAATACATAAAAATTATATTATATAATATATAGATATTAATATTAATTGATATATTATATATTAATTAATTATCTGTTAATATATATCAATATTAATATTTCAATACACAATAATATATTTATATAAATATATTATGAAATATATTATAAAATATTATATAATATTTTCTGTGAAAATATTAATTATTTAATTAATAACACACACTATTTCTCATATATCAAGTTTTAAGAACATAAATCTGTGGAGTCCATCTCCTAGACACCTGCTCCAGCTCAAAATATATGTTCCTTTTCAGATCCAACTATAGGCAATTACAGTTGTGTTTACCAGGCAGAACTGCATTCCATGCGCTAGACCTGGTAAACAGCCCCTGCATTACAGTCTCTGAATCAGAGAGTTGCAGTCAAGGACCAGGCCTACCTGCAGGAAATGCTTTTGTGCATATACATCTGCATTCTTAGCTCAGAGGACCTCCATTCAGAGCCCATTTAATTGAGGGCCTTCAGTTGAGACTTTCTTTAGGTATCTCTGCCTTATCTTATTAGGTGGAGTGAGAGAACCTTGAAGACATCTTTTTCCACATTAACTACTCAGTACTTTTCCATTCCAGTGCATCACCCTCTCCATCTTGCCAGCTCCCAAATCTTTTTAAACTGTAGAATCCTTTTGTTTACGGCCCTTCAGCAGTGAGCCACACTTAAATCTGTGCTGATAGACTTGACTTTCTACTGCATCCAGGGCCAAGGGGGGAAATAGAATTGGGGAGCTGGCACTTTTGCCAGTTTAGCTTCTTGTTTATGCTATCACAGTAAGTGATTAAGGCTCGACTGCTGCTTTCATTCGGGTTTGCTGTCTTCATCAGCTACTCTGATACCTCGCAGCTCAGTTCCCTCTAGCTCAGCTGAGCTTCTGACAAAATCATCTTCCCTTCCCTTCCCTTCCCAACACCTCCAGCTCCTTTTTTCTTTCTCTACAATCCTTAATACCTGGGTAAATTGTCTACCAAATAATGTTTGCACAACTAATATTTGTTCAATGAACAAACTGAATGAATCAATGACTAAAATGAAAAAGAGTATACTGGTTTTTATATTCTGCATCTTTTTTGTCTATTTTTAAGTATTTTCAAAATCATTAAATGCATTTCAAACCATTTTATTTATTGCTACTTTGTTTCATCGTGTCTTACATCTCAGTTTAGTTTACCATTGTCCTATTAAACTTATTTTCAAAATGTCACTCACAATATTGGCAAAACTCTTTTTAATAGGCATTCTTGAGCATATTTTTGGGGTATCATTTGGTAATATGTAGGGATTAAGACCATTGACTTTAGATTAATATTACCCAGATTAAAATTATAGCTGGGAAATTTATTAGCCAAGCACATTAGACACATTTTTAAAGCTTCTCTATGTCTCTATTCTTTAATAGAGATAATTCTTTAATAAAGATAATGATAATAATTAGTTCATACTTTTTTGTGAGTATTAAATGAAAATTTGTATGAAATTAGCTGAATACCTAGTATATAATAAATACTAAAAATGTCATTTCTCACACTTTGCATAATTTAAAGAAAGAAATATACTGGCTCAAAGCAAACAAACATTTTAAGGACACCAATGCATATATTAAAATGTGCTTCAGAATAGTCTAGATTTCTTCTTGTGTCAGTATGTTATCTGAGGCCTGTGGTGGAGGCTCCTAAGATTCAGCTCTATTTAGTTTTCCTGGCACCTGGCACTTTCTTGCTTTTTTTGCTATTGAGCAAGGCTGTATGGTTTGTCCTGGTTAATATATTATTGCACAAAGTACTTGTATTACTTCCAGGCTATGGCATTTAATTTCCTGTGACTGTTTCTTCCTCTCTGTACTCTTTTTCTGACAAGGAAAAAGCACTGTTCTGCATTAGACATAACCAAGAAGTAAGCTTCTAAATCACAATTCCAGAGTTGTTTATTTACTCAGCATAACCTGGCCACCGTGGTAAATAAAGTACCCCTTTCACTGTATCCATGTTAATTTTAATTATAGGGAGGTATGAAAATATATATTCAAATGACAGATTCTGATCTTGGCCATTTTATAATAAAAATTTAAAATGGCATTCCTTTAATACTGGAAAAAATGAAATATTTTTCATTTTTTTAATTTCCCACTTCCATTTATTACAATAATTAAATAATATAAATTATAAAATAATATAAATATGAGAAATCTTACTTTTCAATTATAAATTTCCATTCATGGTTTTATCCTTTTTTAGTTATTTTCATATGTATTGACTTCTAAATTTTTTTCTGTATGCTGAATCAGTTGCATATCATTTATATAGAAAATTTTTTCCCAACTTGTCATTTGACTCAATTTTATTTTTTGCAGGCATTTAATGTAAAGGTGGTTTTAATATTTATACTGTTAAAAGATTCTTGTTTTTGTTTTCTTTTCCATTAGTCATTGTATTAACCTGCTTAGGCTGCCATAACAAAATAGCACAAACTGGGTTGTTTCAAAAACAGAAATTTATTTTCTCATAGTTCTGGAGGCCCAAAGTCAAAGATCAAGTTGCTTTCAGTGTTGGTTTCTGGTGAAACCTTTCCTCTCAGCTCATAGACAATGTTTTCTTGCTGTGTCTTCACGTAGTCTCTTCTCTGTGTGTGCATGGAGAGAGAGAACTTGGTGTCTCTTCTTATATAAGGACAACCACCCTATTGGATTAGGAACCTATTCTTAGGACCTCAATTAACCTAATTACCTCTCGAAGTTCCTGTTTTCAAATACAGTTAACACAGAGGGTTAAGGCTTCAACATGTCAACTTTAGGTGCACACAGTTGAGCTTATAATATTCTGCCCTCTGTCTCCCCAAGACCCGTCCTACATTTATCCCATCCCCACAACCTCAAAACCCATTCCAGCATCAGTTCTGAAGTCTTATCTAAATATCATCTAAATCATGTATGGGTGAAACTAAAGGTATGATTCATTTTTTTTAATTAACATACAATATATTATTTTGTTTCAGGGGTACAGGTCTGTGATTCATCAGTCTTACACAATTCTCAGCACTCACCATAGCACATACCCTTCCCAATATCCATCACCCAGCCACCCCATCCCACCCTCCCTCCTCCCTTCCAGCAACCCTCAGTTTGTTTCCTGAGATGAACAGGAACAGATGGTTTGTCTTATGGTTTGTCTCCCAATCTGGTTTTGTCTTGTTTCATTTTGTCCTTCCCTTCCCCTATGATCCTTGGTCTTGTTAGGTATGATTCATCTTGAGGCAAAATTCTCTCCAGTTATGAACCTGTGAAACCAGACAAGTTATGTGAAGCCAAAATATGATAGTGGGACAGGCATAGGGTAAACATTTCTATTCCAAAAAGGAAGAATCAGAAAGAAGAAAGGGATGATGGGCTCCAAGAAAATATGAAAGAGAGTAAGACAAATGCCATTAGATCTCAAAGCTTGAGAATAATCTTCCTTGACTCCCTGCTGTAGTCACTGGGTACATTTAAGGGGTAGTTCCACCCAGGGCTCTACATGGCAGCCCTGCCCTCTTGCTCTGAACAAAGCTCTCTCATCACTTGGTTTTTTGAAGTGTACCACCTGCCCCTGCTCCCAAGGCACTGGGCAGAGGAAGTCTGGCCTACTGAAGCCAATCAGGTGTCCCCACCCTCTGAAATCAAAGAGGAAAAGCCTTTCTTTCCTAGGCAGTAGGCTCTGGGTCTGTGATGGGAGCGGCAGCCCTAAAGATCTGAATCACCTTCAAAGTCATTCTTCCCTTTTCTTGAAGGAAAATGCATGCCATCAGCTGGATAGCTCTATTCTTCTAGTCTGTAGAATCTCACCAGATCCTGAAAGCCTTCCTGTATGTAATACCTTCTCTATTCCCTTTGGTTTAAACTGGCAGTCCTGGGCGCCTGGGTGGCTCAGTGGGTTAAGCCGCTGCCTTCAGCTCAGGTCATGATCTCAGGGTCCTGGGATCGAGTCCCGCACCGGGCTCTCTGCTCAGCGGGGAGCCTGCTTCCCTCTCTCTCTCTCTGCCTGCCTCTCTGTCTACTTGTGAGCTCTCTCTGTCAAATAAATAAATAAAATCTTAAAAAAAAAATAAATAAACTGGCAGTCCTTCTGCTGGTATAATCCCATTTCTGTTCCTGGCTTCTATTGAGATGGCTAATTAACATCATGTATAATCGTTTTATGGAGTGATTGTACAGCCACATGCTTTATCAATTTTTTTTGCAATAAGGATAGGATGAGAATTCCCCATATCTTGCAGTTTCTGGGTTCCTTTTGTATAGAAATCTTCTCAACTAAATATCTAAGTTCATTACATTCTACTTTTCCTAAAACACTACACCAAAATTCAGCCAAATTACTCGCTACCTTGTGACAAGGATTGCATTTCCTTCAGTTTCCAATCCCATATTCTTCATTTTGAGATCTTACCAGAACCTTTAATGTTCATGTTTTTACCAACATTCTGTTCCTGAGGGTGTATGTAATCCTTTTAAAAAAAATATTTTATTTATTTATTTGACAGAGAGAGAGATTGCAAGTAAGCACAGAGGCAGGCAGAGAGAGAGGTGGAAGCAGGCTCCCTGCTGAGCAAAGAGCCCAATGCGGGGCTCAATCCCAGGACCCTGACATCATGACCTGAGCCAAAGGCTGAGACTTAACCCACTGAGCCACCCAGGCAGCCTCAGGATGTATGTAATCTTTAAAATGATAGCAGCTTTCTCTATAGCTCTCCCCTTTTCTTCCAGCACCTTCACCAGAGAATTTTAATTAATATCTTTTAATATCTATTTAACATATTTAACAAAATAGCACAAGCTGGGTGGCTTAAACATCATAAATTATTATTTCACAGTTCTGGAGACTAGAAATTCAAGATCAGGTTGCCATTAGAGTTAATTTCTGGTGAGAAATTACAGACAATGTGTTTTCTTGCTGTGTCCTGAAGTAGACTGTTTTGCAAATTCTGGTGTCTCCTTTTCTTTTTATAAACTACCAGTTTAATGGAATGAGCACCCCATCCTCATGGTCTCAGTTGATTCCATTTCCAGTTACTTCCTTAGAGAATATTCATTTATTTATTTATTTGTGAGTTTATTTATTTGACAAAGAGAGAGCACAAGTAGTGGGGGTGGGAGAGGGAGAAGCAGGCTCTTCACAGGGCAGGGAGCCCCACGTAGGACTTCATCCTAAGTTCCTGGGATCATTACCTGAGCTAAAGGCAGACACTTAATGGATTTAGCCACCGAGTTGCCCAGTGAGATGGTCTTTAAATACAATCACATGGGGAGTTAGAGCTTCGACATATGAATTTTTTAGGGACACATTTCTTCCCAAAACAGCTTAAAAAGTCTTCTCTGACTTGAAGATCAGAAACGCATTTATTCATAATTTTTCATGATTTCCCATGATTTTAATTATTAATTTCATTTTGTATTAATCAGTTTGGACATGGCTATATTGTGATATCAAAGAATTGGCGTAAAGTTTATATCTCATTTTCTGTAAATTTTGCTTTGGGTTCTGAAGCTTTCCAAAGTCTATCTCATTCATGCACAAAGAGCTAGAAGAGTGTGCACTAGCTCTGGGATGTTTCAGCCTGGAAGATTGTACCACCTATCAAAGGAGCTGAAAACATACATGCTGAGTAGTAAGTAACTTTCCATGTATATTTTTTTCAGATTATAAAATAATAATATGTCATAATATTTGTAAATCACAAAAGGTAAAATTGAAAAAAGTTTAAAACCCATTTTAATACCAAGAGCTTTCTTTTACTGGTTCATAATATATGACATGGTTTAAATCAATTATCTCCAAATATTGTTGATTTGGACTAACACTAACAATATTGTCTTGGCTTACACTTAACAATAGATTATATATATAATATATACATATATTATATACATATATATATGATAGATATATAATTTTGTATGTTGCATAATTTTAGAATGAAGATATTATGTTAGTTATAAAACATAGACAAAAGTTAAAATTGAGAAAGGTTAAGATATAATTGAACAGAAGTTCTAGTAGGTCAGTCTTTACTCCCATCAAACCATACCCAAGATTAACACAGCTGCTCTACACATTATTTTTATGAAAATCAAATGTGAGAAGCCAAAAATTTACTGACAGTCATCTCCCTTTTATTTCTGGTTGAGTTGTCTGGGAGTCTCTGTCTCAAAGTGTTTGCAAGGATAGAATTATTATGGATCAAGACAGGGCAACGACTCTGGCTGCCTCACATGCCAAATTTAGGTAATAATAGATTCTCTTCTGATATTTGTAACTCCACACCCTAGGAATAGAAGCAGTCTATAGGGATTAGTCATCCTGTCATTATACCTTTTTTGTGTGTGTTTGTACAATTCTCGTTCAGAGAGTCCTGCATGTCTCTCTATAAGACAAGAATTTCTTGGTAAATCTGCAGAGGTTCTTGAGATTAGTGCTAAAACTATTTTATTCCTGCAAATGAAAACATTGGTGGCAGTTTCTCCACCTTTTTCTTCCTTATTCATTTTCATGACTGAAATGAAGGCACTGGTTCTGAAAGACTTACCTCGAAGTGCTGGTAAACTGCACATTTGTTCACATATCACCTTACATCTGTTTCCAAAGAATAGTCATTTGTCATTTCTTTTTCACCTTCCCAATATCTTGAGAGCACTCTCATTATCAGATTTTAACCAGAACCATATGGCCGAGAAAATTCTGGGAAAAACAGAAGATTGCTTAAAATAGTAAGTGATGCTTAGTTAAAACAGACAATACAACTTAATTCAACATGTCAGAGACAGTGGGCAAATTGTACTGTTACATAGTTTGTTTACCAATGTGCTTAACAGAGTGTTTTCTGACTTTCCTCATGCAGTTGTCTTTGTGGATAGTAGTTGAACAGGAAAAGTGCTTCAACCAAGGAAATCCATCAAGCAAGCCGTTCATGTTTACAATTTCCCCTTCTGTAGGTCTGTGTGATTTTTTCTGCTTAGCTGTCTATATTGCTTTGTTTTGCTTTGTAGTGAAGGCATGAGTCAACATCTGTAAGAATGATTTTAAAAATGTATGAATTTATTCTTTGGAAAATATGAAAATAGTTATTGCATTGCTAAATAAGGATAAATAGGTAAATCGTTTACATATTTCAGTATAAAATTTTATGATTCAATTATTCAGAAAAGAATGAATTTAGGGTAGATTGCATGATTACATTTAGAAATAAAAAAGCTAAGTTTAATACACATCTCCATAGGAGGGCTACTGACTTTCTCAGTTCTAATTCATGGCTGCCTATAATTTCAACTTGATTTTCCATTATCCAAAAAATACTGCTGTGAATTCTTATTACCAAAAGCAATTGAACACCACAAAATGGCCAAAATGTAAATAGGTAAAGAGAAGAAAATAAACCACTTAAATATTTCAGTACACATACATGCTATAAGAGAAATATTCAAATTAATCTTCTCCCCAGGAACCTAATAAAATATACTATTTAAAATACAAAGTAATTGGGAAGAGAATATACCCCCCATTCATGGTCAGCACTGTCATTATGTAAAATGCAACATGCTCTTTCTAGTGCGACGTAATTAATCTGTGCAACAGGTAGGGTATATATAAACTTTATGGCTTTCCTTTTAAAGAACTCATTCATATTCACTCCCTATTAAGTTTTTCAGAGAAAAAAACTAGTAAAACATTCTCAAATAATCTATAAAGTTTATGCAGACATTCAAAAAAGCATTGTTTATAAACCAACCCTACTATATAAATAAGCTCTGCAGAATTTTCTAGATTGGCTCCATGCAGATATAGCTATAAAATTTGAATAAGATCTTACTTTATTCTAATAAAGTATCTAGAATCCAGATCAGTGACTTAGATTTCAATTCAGACAAGCTTTATTTCTTAAAATTAAACATAGAGCATTAATAAAAACACCTTAAAATGCACTTTACAAAAAATAAAATTTTTTTTTCTTTCACCACTGTACTAGCTCAGCAGTAATTCACTTGTGAAAAAGTAACAGAATATATGCCCTTATAAATATCATCAAAACCTTTTAAAAGGTCACATGAATTAGTTAAATTAAGTGGTAACCACAATAGCTAATGCTGCCTGTCAATCATAATATATTTCCCTAGTCCTTTATTCTCTAACTCTTCTAAAGCATAACTTCAAGTGCTTTCTCTTTTTCCTTAGATTTCTGATATTTCCACTCCAATATTCACTCCAAGTGTAATCTTACTACCCCACTGAGGAACAAAAACAGCCAGGAGAGAGCTTCCAGAAACTACCACTACCATATCTGATAACCACTAGCCTCTCTGGTCACAGTTTTGCCTTCTCTCCTGTTTGTTTCTTTAAACTAAGTCTCATCCTTGCTAATCCTTGGTCATCCCTAGTAATTTTACTATATCCTACTCACATTTTCAAGCTTTCCTTCTTTTCTAGATCATTCTTACAAACATATAAAAATGTTGTATTATTCTCATCTTACTACACTCATTGATCTTAATTCTACCTTTTGTGACTGTTCCATTTCTTTTCTACTCAGCTTTCAGTGAATATCTCAATTGGTTGGTGGAATATACTTTCGTCTCTGTTAGTCAATGTAATTCTCTCTTCATTGCACTCCAGTTAGGTTTTTGACACCACAGGTCTATAGAGGGTTCCAGAGATATGGTCTCCAAAGTTCAAAGGTCAAATCTAAAGTGTTTATGCTACTTTATCTTTCTTGACTGATTAACTTAACCCAGAGAAAGCATTTTTTTTTTTTTTTTTTTTTTTGGTGCCAGAAAACACTGCATTCACTTAGGTTCCGGCACTATATTCTCCTAGTTCTCCTCTTACTTTACTTTCTACTCTTAATTCAAACAACATATCTTTTTTTTCAAGTCCTCTTAAAAACAGTAATTTAATTATTTGCTTGCTAAAACACTGCTGATGCCATAATTGCTAACATAACTATTAACAAGTTTTATAAAAGACATGACAAAACCCTGAGTCAGTTATTGCATTATAGTCTAAAATAACAGTTACTGCTCCCCAGCCATTTAGATCAGATAAATAAACAGGTCGTTTTCATCCCATATCTGAAAATACCCAGTAGAAATATCTTATACATATAAACTTATTTGTTTATACATATAATATAATCAATAATTTATAATGTCAAAATGGAAAATCTTCAAAAATTGTTTATAGTATATGATTTTATCTGTTAGTAACTTTCCAAACTCTATGAGGTTATTTCCCCAAAATGTGTGTACAATATATATTCCATACTTTGTTATTAACATTTTGGGATCGAAATGAACTTGTGTGGGGAAGAAAGTAAGGAATTGGAATTCCTAGTATGAATTGGAATGGTGCAAACTTTTATTCATATTCTTTTATTTTTTTAAAGATTTATTTATTTATTTTAGAGAGAGAGAAAGAGAATATGAGAGCATGAGTGAGAAAGGGAGAGAGATTCTGAAGCAGACTCCACACTGAGCACAGAGCCAGACATGAAGCTTGATTTCATGACCATGAATTCAGGACTTGAGCCAAAATCAAGAGTCGGGTGCTTAACTGACTGCAACACTTAGATGTCCTTCTCTTTTTATATAGGTATTACGATTCCATTTGTTGGTTAATGTTCTCAAGAGGCAAATGCCATCAACCTTTCACATATAGAAGAATAACTTGGAGATATATATATTTTTTTAATTTTAGAAAAGAACCCACAATCATTGAGTTCAGAAGAACAGAGAATACCTAATCACTCTGTAGCTTCTGATTTTCAAATCCAATATATGTTCCCCCCCACAAGGTCATTACACTTTTCATCTAATATGTTGATATCCAGAATGTTTGTTACATAGTGGCATTTTCCTATTTCTGTGTTTTTATGATATTGCTATTTCACTACACATTATCCAAACTACTCAGTTTTTTAAATCAAGAAATATATGACATGCTCACCTTCAGAATGGATTTAATCTTAAAAATCAGTATTTAATTTCCTTATAAATCTAAACATCTAAGTAACCTTCTAGGATCATATATGTGGAAAGAAGTTTTCTGATGTTTGAAATTATTTTTTATTCTAACTCAAAGTTAATTGAAAATACTGAGTAGTAGACAAGATGGTGGAGAAGTAGGAGGCACTATTTCAACCAGTCCCCTAAAGTGAGCTGATTATCTACCAAAGAACTCTGATCACCCATGAAATCAGCCTGAGATTAGAATTACACACATCTGGATCTCTACAGTGGCAGAAGACGAGTGGACAGGTAAAGCAGAGTGGGAACATTGGACTGATATTGGAAGATAAACAAAAGGGGGAAGGAGCCACTAGAAGCGACCCATTGGAAAGTATACCCCTATAAGAGAGTGCACTCTGATTGGGGACCAGCATTAACTTGGAGTCTGCTTGAAAGCACTCAAACAGAACAAAAGATCTTAAGGAGAAATTGGTGGAATTGGGTGGTTAGGGACAGGGATTTAAGCCCATGGACCCAGGACTCTACCGCTGGCACTGAACCACAAAGTGCAGAGAAGAAGTCAGGTCTTGGTCCCTAAGCCTCCAGCATGCCTGAGAGCATCTGGATGGTGGCGCCCTTGAGGGAGTCTGGTTGGATGCCAGCCAGCGCTCTCTAGAACCACAGCCTTTTGCACTCTGCATGCAAGCTGTGCCACCAGGGTCTGAGTCACGCTCCACATTCTCCCCTGAGAGAAGTCCATGCAGGCACTAGCCAGTGCTCTCTAGGACCAGGAGATTCTGACCACTCCCAGCCTGGGCCAGCATGAAAATCTCAGTGTGCTATCTTTGGTTGGGACCTCTCTGGCAGTCTGGACCTGCCCAGATAGCTGCAGCTAGTATTTCTCATGGTTTTGGGTACAAGCGGGAATTCCTGTGACCCCAGAGACCGTGACCGGGGACATGCTCTGCCAGTGGCAGAGGGGGGATTTATGTGTTCTGGAGCACCCAGAGGGTAACAGACTGAGGCTTCTCTCTGAGATGGAAGTCTGGGTGCAGTTTGCTTTCCACTAAACCTCCAAAGAACCACCAAAAGACGCCAAGGGGAGAAAAAAAACAAATAAACAAAAAAACCTCCAGAGAACAAAAGCCTGAAAAACCAGTTTCCTCAGAGCCCAGACCCTTGATGGGTGTAGAAGGACTCAACTGTAGCAAGACTTCCTGAAAAACCATGCGGTAGGCCCCTCCCCGAGAAAGCCAGCCAAAAAAAAAGACAACCACCACTACACCACTACTTCATAGATATAACTTTTATCAATGAGATGTTCAATACTTCAAATTCCATAATAACCTTTTAACCTGATTTTTTTATACATATACCTGTTTTTCTTTTGCTTTTCTATTTTTGTATTTATTTTATTTTATTTATTTATTTTTTAAATATTTTATTTATTTATTTGACAGAGAGAGATCACAAGCAGGCAGAGAGGCAGACAGAGAGAGAGAGAGGAGAAAGCAGGCTCCCCGCCAAGCAGAGAGCCCGATGTGGGACTCGATCCCAGGACCCTGAGATCATGACCCGAGCCGAAGGCAGAGGCCCATTAACCCACTGAGCCACCCAGGCACCCCAATTTCATTTTATTTTTTAAAATATTCATATAGAGATAAGCTTCAAGGTAATCCCCTTTCCCCAATCAATGCTACCCCTATATGTGAACCAGTTTTAATCCCCCTTTATCTCAGGAAAGTTGAGTCCTTTAACAAAGATATCAAGATACATCCAGGAAGAATCAAAATAACCTTCCTCACCCACACTGAGAATTTATAACCACCCTCCCATCTTTTTCTTCTGTCAGTGTTTCTGCGTATTTGTTTTTATTCTGGTAGTATATAAATCTTATACTTGGGGTTCATTTTGGCTGGGTTCTTTTATTTATTTATTTATTTATTTATTTATTTTCTTGTCATCTACTTTTGTCAATCTTTTTGTTTGTCTGTTTTTGTTTGTATACTTTATAAATGTTACCTTTGGGGCCCATTTGGTCTGGGCCTTCTCTTTTCTCTTTTCTTTTCTTTTTTTTTTTTTTTTTTTTCCCTCTCTCTCTCCCTCTTTTTTCTTTCTTTTTGATAGGGATGCTTGATTGCTCAGAAGCATTCCAGAGTGCACCTTGCCTGCACCATAGATGATACATTCAGCTACACATCCCTTTAGCCATCTCTCACCAAAATGACTAGGATGAGGAATGCCCAACAGAGGAAAAATTCAGAGACTGGGCCCTCTTCATCAGAGTTATTGGATATGGACATAAACAGTATGTTGGAAAGGGAATTCAGGTTAACAATTATCCAGGTAATATCTAGGGTGGAGAAAGCCTCTGATGACAAAATGGAATTGATTAGGGCAGAAGTGAAAGCCACCAGGGATGATGTTAACAATGTTATCAATGAGTTCCAATCTAATCTAAATTCTCTAACAGCTAGAGTAACTGAGGCAGAAGATAGAATTAGTGATCTGGAGGACAAACTATAGAGAAAAAGGATCAGGAAGAAAGCTGAAACAAACAGCTTAGAAGCCATGAAGACAGAATTAGGGAAATAAATGATGCCATGAAATGTTCCAACATCAGAATTATTGGAATCCCTGAGGGGGGGGGGGGAGAAAGAAAAAAGAATAGAGGATAGAGTTGAACAAATTATCCATGAAAATTTTTCCAATCTGGTGAATAGAACCAGCGTTCATGTGCTAGAGGTAGAAAGGTCTCCCCCTAAGATCAAAGAATCTAGAAAGACCTCGAGACACCTGATTATGAAAATGATGAATCATAATTTTAGATAGGAGCTCCTAAAAGCAGCTAGGAGGAAGAGATTCCTTACATAGAGAGGAAAGCCCATCAGAGTAATGTCAGACCTGTCCACAGAAACCTGGCAAGCCAGAAAGGGCTGGCAAGATGTATTCAGGGTACTAAATGAGAAGAACATCCAAGAATACTTTATCCAGCAAGACTGGTATTCAAAATGGATGGAGAGATAAAGAGCTTCCAAGATTGGCAAGGTTTAAAAGAGTATGTGACTACCAAGCTGGCACTGCAATAAATATTAAGAAGGGATTCCATAAAAGAGGGAAAAACCCAAGAGTATCATTGAACAGAAATATATGGAGACAATCTATAGAAACAAAGACTTCACAGGTAACATGATGTCAATAAAAACGTATCTCTCAATAATCACTCTCAACATGAATGGCCTAAATGCACCCATAAAATGGCACAGGGTTGCAGATTGGATAAAATAACAGAACCCATCCATATGTTGCCTACAAGAGACCCATTTTGAACCTAAGGATACATCCAGACTGAATGTGAAGGGATGGAGAAGCATCTTTCATGCCAATGGGCCTCATAAGAAGGCTGGGGTAGCGATTCTCATATCAGATAAATTAATTTTTAAACTAAACACTGTAGTCAGAGATACAGAAGGACACAACATAATTCTTAAAGGGACTATCCACCAAGAAGATCTAACAATTGTAAATATTTATGCACCAAGTATGGGACCAACCAATTACATAAGACATCTGTTAATCAAGATAAAGAGTCATATTGATATGAACACATTAGCAGTAGGAGATCTTAACATGCCACTCTCAGTAATAGAGATTATCCAAGCAGAAAATCAATAAAGAAACAAGAGCATTGAATGACACATTGGACCAGATGTACCTCATAGGTATATACAGAACATTCCACACTAAAACAATAGAATATTCATTCTTCTCGAGTGTACATGGAACCTTATCTAGAATAGACAACATACAGGGTCACAAATCAGGGCTCAACCAATACCAAAACATTGAGATTATTCCTCACATATTCTCAGATCACAATGCTTTGAAACTGGAGCTCAACCACAAGGAAAAGTTTGGAAGGAATTCAAACACCTGGAAGCTAAAGACCATCTTGCTTAAGAGTGCTTGGATCAACCAGGAGATCAAAGAAGAACTTCATGGAAACCAATAAGAATGAAGACACTTTGGTCCAAAACCTAGGGGATACAGCAAAGGCGTTCCTAAGGGGGAAATACATAGCCCTCCAAGCCTCCCTCAAAAAAATTGAAAAATCCAGAATACACCAGCTCTCTCTACACCTTAAAGAACAGGAGAGTCAACAACAAATTAAGCCAATGCCACACACAAGAAGGGAAATAATCAAGATTAGAGCAGAGATCAAGGAGGATAGAAACTAGAGATATAGGAGAACATATCAATGAAACTAGAAACTTGTTTTTTGAGAGAATCAATAAGATCAATAAACCATTGGCCAATCTAATCCAAAAGAAAAGAGAGAAGGACAAAATTAATAAAATTATGAAAGGGAAAAGGGAGAGATCACAACTAACACCAAGGAAATAGAAATAGAAACAATCATCAGAAATTATCAACAGTTATATGCCAGTATGTTAAGCAACCTAGATGAAATGGATGCATTCCTGGAAAACTATAAACTCCCAAAATTGAACCAGGAAGAAATTGACAACCTGAATAGACCAACATCTAGTAACCAGATTGAAGCAGTGATCAAAAACCTCCCAAAAAACAAGAGCCCAGGACCTGATGGATTCTCCAGGGAATTCTACCAAATGTTCAAAGAAGAAATAACACCTATTCTCCTGAAGCTGTTTCAAAAAATTGAAGCAGAAGGAAAACTTCCAGGCTCTTTTTATGAAGCCAGCATTACCCTGATCCCCGAACCAGGCAAAGAAGCCAACAAAAAACAGAATTTCAGACCAATATCCCAGTTGATCATGGATGCTAAGATTCTCAACAAGATCCTAGCTAATAGGATCCAACAGCACATTAAAAAGATTATCCACCATGACCATGTGTGATTCACCCCGGGGTTGCAAGGATGGTTCAACATTCGCAAATCAATCAATGTGATAGAACAAATCAATAAAAGAAGGGAGAAGAATCACATGGTCCTCTCAATAGATGCAGAAAAAGCTTTTGACAAAACCCAGCATCTGTTCCTGATTAAAATTCTTCAAAGTATAGGGATAGAGGGAACATTCCTCAACTTCATAAAATCTATCTGTGAAAAACCCACAGCAAATATCATCCTAGATGGGAAAAAATTGACAGCCTTCCATTTGAGATCAGGAACACAACAAGGATGCCCACTCTCACCACTCTTGTTCAACATAGTATTAGAATTCCTAGCAACAGCAATCAGACAACAAAGAGAAATAAAAGGTATTCAAATTGGCAATGAAGAAGCCAAACTCTCTTTCTTCACAGGTGACATGATACTTTATATGGGAAACCCAAAAGACTCCACCCCAAACTACTTGAACTCATACAGCAATTCAGAAATGTGGCAGGATACAAAATCAATGTACAGAAATCAATTGCTTTCTTATACATTAACAATGAAAATACAGAAAGGGAAATTAGAGAATCGGTTTCATTTACTATGCACCAAGAACCATAAGATACCTGGGAATAAACCTAACCAAAGAGGTAAAGGTTCTGTACTCGAGGAAGTGCAGAACAGTCATGAAAAAAAATTGAAGAAGACACAGAAAGATGGAAGACCATTCCATGCTCATGGATCAGAAAAATGAACATTGTTAAAATGTCTATACTGCCTAGAGCAATCTATACTTTTAAATGCCATCCTGATCAAAATTCCACCAGTATTTTTCAAAGAGCTGGAACAAACCATCCTAAAATTTGTATGGAATCAGAAGAGACCCCAAATTGCTAAGAAATGTTGAAAAAGAAAAACAAAACTGGGGGCATCACGTTGTCTGATTTCAAGCTTTACTACAAAGCTGTGATCACCAAGACAGTATGGTACTGGCACAAAAACAGACACATCGACCAGTGGAACAGAGTAAACAGCCCAGATATGGACCCTCAACTCTATGGTCAAATAATCTTTGACAAAGCAGGAAAAAATATACAGTGGAAAAAAGACAGTCTCTTTAATAAATGGTGCTGGGAAAATTGGAAAGCTATATGTAGAAGAATGAAACTCGACCATTCCCTTACACCATACACAAAGATAAACTTGAAATGGATAAAAGACCTTAATGTGAGGCAGGAATTCATCAGAATCCTAGAGGAGAACATAGGCAGTAACCTCTTTGACATTGGCCACAGCAACTTCTTTCAAGATATGTCTCCAAAGGCAAAGGAAACAAAAGCAAAAATGACCTTGTGGGACATCATCAAGATCAAAAGCTTCTGTGCAGCAAAGGAAACAGTCAACAAAACAAAGAGGCAACCCATGGAAGGGGAGAAGATACTCGCAAATGACAATACAGACAAAAGGCTGATATCCAGGATCTATAAAGAACTCCTTAAACTCAACACACACAAAACAGATAATCATGTCAAAAAATGGGTGGAAGACATGAATAGATACTTCTCCAAAGAAGACACACACATGGCTAACAGACACATAAAGAAATGTTCATCATCTTTAGCCATCAGGGAGATTCAAATCAAAACCACATTGAGATACCACCTTACATCAATTAGAATGGCCAAAATTAACAAGACAGTAAACAACATGTGTCAGAGAGGATATAGAGAAAGGGGAACCCTCATACTGTTGGTGGGAATGCAAGTTGGTGCAGCCACTTTGGAAAACAGTGTGGAGATTCCTTAAGAAATGAAATATAGAGCTACCTTATGACTCTGCAATTGCAATACTGGGTATTTACCCCAAAGATACAGATGTAGTGAAAAGAAGGACCATCTGTATCCCAATGTTCATAGCAGCAATGGCCACAGTCACCAAATTTGTGGAAAGAACCAAGATGTCCTTCAACGGATGAATGGATAAGGAAGATGTGGTCCATATACACTATGGAGTATTATGCCTCCATCAGAAAGGATGAATACCCAACTTTTGTATCAACATGGACAGGACTGGAAGAGATTACCCTGAGTGAAATAAATCAAGCAGAGAAAATCAATTATCATATGGTTTCACTTATTTCTGGAGCATAAGGAATAACACGGAGGACATGAGGGATGGAGAGGAGAAGGGAGTTTGGGGAAATTGGAGGGGGAGATGAACCATGAGAGACTATGGATTCTGAAAAACAACCTGAGGGTTTTGGAGGGGCTGGGGGTGGGTGGTTGGGTGAGCCTGGTGGTGGGTATTACAGAGGGCATGTATTGCATGGAACACTGGGTATGGTACATAAACAATGAACTCTGGTACACTGAAAATAAATTTAAAAAATAAATTAAAAAATTAACAAAATAATCAGTATTATTGATTTTTTAATTAAATGACTTCTTTTACTTTATTATAGTTTATCATATGAAAAAGTCAGTTGAACTTCAAATACTTATTATATGTTGTAAATTAAGGGAGTGTTTAAGAAAGGTGTCATAAATTTTTCATACTTTACATAAACATATATTATTAAAAAGAGATATAAAAGAGGAATATTTTTTCTTCAGAATAGATAGGTTTACATAAGATATTAAATGAAAAACTGGATTGCATTCCATTATTTTTAGTTACATTTGAAAGCATTTCTCCAATATGATATTCCCATGTGACTATAAGTACAAGAGAAGGATGTTTCTGTTTATGATGGATAGTATTATCTTAGTAAACTTAGGGCTATAAGTAATGACTAAATTACTCTCTTGCTTCTAAGCCATCAAAACTGCCTATGAGCAGTATATTTCATTTTCTCAGGCCATTAGTATGAGATGAGTTGCAACCTACAATAACAAATATAATAAAAATTCCATTATAAAGAAGATAGCCTGAAAATTTGCCTTGTCCTCAAAATTCAATATAAATATTAGTTCCAAATCAACTTAATAACAGAACTAAGAAATGTCACTTTGGTATTAACATTTTCTTTTTAAATATGGTGAAGTGAAAAAAAAAAATGATTTCCTCTCTTTCTGTATTTATAGCTTTTCTGCAATAAAACAGGAAAAATTTAACTCACCAGATTCTAATAAGGCTTAACTTATGTTCTATAAGTAATCCATTAATATAATGAGACATACTTTAGGTTGAATTGAGAGGATTTTATGTTACTCCTATCATCATTCTTGAGTTTTACATAAATATTTTAAGGGTAAGGTCAATAAAAATATTATTTAAATATACCTTTTGATTTTAAAGTAGTTTAGAGTGAGAGAAAAATTGTGAGGATAGTACAGAGTTCCCATGTATTCCAAGCACAGTTTCTCCTATTATAAGATTCTCATATTTTTTAAAGAAGTTTTATTTGAGAGAGAGAATAAGAGTGAGAAGGGCTGAGGGAGAGAGAGAATCCCAAGCAAACTCTATGCTGAGCACAGAGCTGGACATGTGGCTCAGTCTCATGACACTGAGATCATGATCTGAGCCAAAACCAAGAGTCGGAGGCTTTACCAGCTGTGCTACCCAGGTGCCCCTAACATCTCATATTTTAATCACAATTTGTCACAAATGAATTAACCAACATTGATAATTTGTCACAATTTGTCACAAATAAATGAACCAACATTGATAAGTCATTGTTAATTAAAGTCCATAGTTTATTAGGATTTACTTGGATTTTACCTCATGTTATTGTTGTTTTAGGATCACATTTAAGGTTTAACATTATGTTTAATTGTTATGTCTCCTAGGCTCCTCTTGGCTGAGACAGATTCTCAAACTTTCTTTCTTTTTGATGAACTTGACAGTTTTGAGTAGTATTGGTCAGGTCTTTCATAGAATGTTTCCTAACTGGTTTTGTCTGTTTGATCAAACTAGGGTAATGTTCTTGGTAGGAACTCCACAGAAGTAAAGCACCATTCTCATCACATCATTACAGTGGTACATACTATCAATATGTTTTATCACCATGAATGTTAATCTTTATCACCTGGCTGAGATAGTTTTTGTAAGGTTGGTCTACTGAATAGCTGTCCTTAATTTCTTCTTATTTCCCTATTGATTTCTTTGGAAAGTAATCAGTAGAGTCAGATCACAATTAAAGAGTGGGGAGTTATTCTTCACTCCCTTGACGGAGTAGTATCTACATAAATTATTGGCATTCTTTGCATGGGAGATTGGTTTCTTCCTTATTTGTTATTTTATTTATATCAGTATGGACTCATACTTATCTTATATTTTGGGTCATAATTGAATTCTGCTCTATTTTATTGTTTATATTATTCCACTTTTGGTCATTTCAGTCAGTTTCTATGACTCTTTGGCATATTCCAATTATTCCATGTGTGTTTCTTTTGAGCACTTTATTGCTTCCTGGCAATAATGCTTCAGGCTTACCTGTTTATTCTCTGCCTATATACAGGAATCAGTCAATTCTCTAAGGGAGTATTGGTTCCTCCTTTTTTTTTTTTTTCCTTAAGATTTTATTTATTTATTTATTTTTTGTCAGAGAGATTGAGAACACAAGCAGGGAGAGCAGCAGGCAGAACAGGCAGAGCAGGCAGAGGGAGAAGCAGGCTCCTCACTGAGGAAAAAGCCCAATGTGGGACTCAATCCCAAGACGCTGAGATCATGACCTGAACCTAAGGCAGACATTGAGCAACTCAACGACTGAGCAACCCAGGCATCCCTGTTCCTTCTTATTGAAGAATGGTTTTAGAAACCAAGAGCTGAATACCAGGTGTACTTCTTCCTGTTTGGGATGTTGTGGGGTGTTGTGGCTTCTAGGCTCTTTCAGCTGACAGAGCAATGAAATAAATATGTGTGTACTAACTCATGCATATACATATATATATGCAAATTTCTATGTGTAACCATCTGTGTCTATTTTATTCTAAACACATAATTGGATTGACATGTCCATTCTAATCCATTATCATATGGGTAATCTAGAATTCTAGCCCCCACCCTGCTTATCAATAACTTCTTATTTCAACATTGAGAAACCGGACTTCTACATCTGGCACTCATTTACTCAATTGTTCAATTCTAATGTACAAATATATAAGTAATAGAATTGTTACTGGTAAACAACTTTATCAACAAGTTTGTGTACAATTTCTTTAACCTTCCATCTTACATAATCTACTGATTGTCAAATTACCTAAATTGGCACCTTTCCCCTTACCCTGTTCAATGAGTTTGTTTTACACATTTGTAATAAAGTTGGATGTTTTTGTTACATGTCTTTTTTGTTACATGTTCATCAGTGTAAGTGTGTCTAGATAACATTTCATTCTGTCATTAAACAGTTCATTGTAGAAACATATAATGGCTTGTTTATTGATTCACTTATTGAAGTATACTTGATTATGTCCAGATTTTAGTGATTATGAATAAAATGCGCTAAACATTCACAATTCATTGTGAAAATACCTAAGAATGTGATCACTGGATCATATTTGAAGACATTTTTACCTTTGTAAGAAACTACCACACTATATTCCAAAGTCACTGTGCCACTTGGCATTCCCACCAGCAATGAGTGAGAGTTCCTGTAGCTTTATATCCTCACCAGCATTTGGTGTTGTCAGTTTTTTGCATTTTAATTTAATTTAATTTTATTTTATTCTAACAGGTGTATGCCAGTATCTCATTTTAATTTGCAATTCACAAATAACATATGATGATATACTTCTTTTCTGATGCTCATTTGCCATCTGTGCATCTTCTTCAGTGAAATGTCTGTTAGATCTTATGAACATTTTTTTATTTGGGTTGTTTTCTTATTGTTGAGTGTCAAACATTTTTAGTATGTTTTGAGTTTTAAGACTTTTATCACATATATGTTTTTTAAACAATTTCTCTGGGATTATGCCTTGCCTTTTGATTCCCTTAGCAGTGTCTTCCACACAGCAGAAGTTATACATTTTAACACATTCCAAGTTATCATTTTTTTCTTTTATGGACCATGCTAATGGTTGAATCTAAAGGCTTATCACAGAACTTATTGTCATACAGATTTTCTCTCACAGTTTCTTGTATATGTTTTATAGTTTCATATTTTATATTTAATTCTAGAAACCATTTTGAGTTACTATTTGTGGAAGTGTAAGCTCTTTCATTTACTTGCATATAGACTTCGAAGTCTTTCTATACCATTTGTTGAAAAACTATCCTTCCTGTATTGAATTACCTTTGTGCCTTTGTTGAGGATTAGTTATTGATAATTGTGTGGGTTTATTTCTGGGCTCTGCATTTTGTTCTTTTGATCTGTGTCTCTGTACTTTCATCATTCTTATACTGTATTATCATAGCTTTATTATAAGTCTTAACATTGGATGGCATTAGTCCCCCAATTATTTTCTCTCCAGCAAATGGAATTTTTTAGATCTTTTGACTTTCCTGTATACTTTAAAATCAATTTGTCTTTATCAGGTAACTTGCTACAATTTTTAAATTGCAATTACATTGAATACATATATCAAATCAGGAAGAATTTCATTTTAAGAATATTATGTATTTCAACTTAAAACAATAAATATGTGTTCAATTTTTTGTGCCATTTCTGATTTCATTCATCAGAGTTTTGTAGTTTTTGTATATAAATATACCATATATTTTGTTAGATTTATATTTGAATATTTAATGTTTGGTGTTATTATAAATGCCATTGTTATTTTTTTATTTCAAATTCCCAATATTCATTGGAATATGTAGTAAGGATTTTGACTTCTGTATATCAAATCTTGTATCCTTTGGCCTTGCTATCATCTTTGCATGTTAGTTCCTGGAAATTTGCTTTGTTTTGTTTTTGTTGCTGTTGTTGCTGATTGTTAAAAATATATTCTACATAGCAACTATATCACCTTTGAAAAAGACAATTTTATTCCTTCTTTTCCAGGCTGTGTACTATTTATTTCATTTTTTTTTCTCTTATAGTATTTAGGATTTTCAGTATGGTATTGAATACAGTAATGAGAGAAAATATGTTTCCCTTGTTCCTAATATTAGAAAGGATGATCCAGATATACTCTTTTTTTTTAAATTTTTTATAAATATATATTTTTATCCCCAGGGGTACAGGTCTGTGAATCGCCAGGTTTACACACTTCACAGCACTCACCATAGCACATACCCTCCCCAATGTCCATAACCCCACACCCCCTCTCGCAACCCCCCTCCCCCCATCAACCCTCAGTTTGTTTTGTGAGATTAAGAGTCACTTATGGTTTGTCTCCCTCCCAATCCCATCTTGTTTCATTTATTCTTCTCCTACCCCCTTAACTCCCCCATGTTGCATCTCCACTTCCTCAAATCAGGGAGATCATATGAAAGTTGTCTTTCTCCGATTGACTTGTTTTGCTAAGCATGATACCCTCTAGTTCCATCCATGTCGTCGCAAATGGCAAGATTTCATTTCTTTTGATGGCTGCATAGTATTCCATTGTGTATATATACCACATCTTCTTTATCCATTCATCTGTGGATGGACATCTAGGTTCTTTCCATAGTTTGTCTATTGTAGACATTGCTGCTATAAACATTCGGGTGCACGTGCCCCTTCGGATCACTACATTTGTATCTTTAGGGTAAATACCCAGCAGTGCAATTGCTGGGTCATAGGGTAGTTCTATTTTCAACATTTTGAGGAACCTCCATGCTGTTTTCCAGAGTGGTTGCACCAGCTTGCATTCCCACCAACAGTGTAGGAGGGTTCCCCTTTCTCCGCATCCTCGCCAGCATCTGTCATTTCCTGACTTGTTAATTTTAGCCATTCTGACTGGTGTGAGGTGATATCTCATTGTGGTTTTGATTTGTATTTCCCTGATGCCAAGTGATATGGAGCACATTTTCATGTGTCTGTTGGCCATCTGGATGTCTTCTTTGCAGAAATGTCTGTTCATGTCTTCTGCCCATTTCTTGACTGGATTATTTGTTCTTTGGGTGTTGAGTTTGCTAAGTTCTTTATAGATTTTGGACACTAACCTTTTATCTGATATGTCATTGGCAAATATCTTCTCCCATTCTGTGAGTTCCTTTTGGTTTTGTTAACTGTTTCCTTTGCTGTGCAAAAGCTTTTGATCTTGATAAAATCCCAATAGTTCATTTTTGCCCTTGCTTCCCTTGCCTTTGGCGATGTTCCTAGGAAGATGTTGCTGCGGCTGAGGTCGAAGAGGTTGCTGCCTGTGTTCTCTTCAAGGATTTTGATGGATTCCTTTCTCACATTGAGGTCCTTCATCCATTTTGAGTCTATTTTAGTGTGTGGTGTAAGGAAAGGGTCCAATTTCATTTTTCTGCATGTGGCTGTCCAATTTTCCCAACACCATTTATTGAAGAGGCTGTCTTCTTTCCATCGGACATTCTTTCCTGCTTTGTCGAAGATTAGTTGACCATAGAGTTGAAGGTCTATTTCTGGGCTCTCTATTCTGTTCCATTGATCTATGTGTCTGTTTTTGTGCCAGTACCATGCTGTCTTGATGATGACAGCTTTGTAATAGAGCTTGAAGTCCGGAATTGTGATGCCACCAACTTCGGCTTTCTTTTTCAATATTCCTTTGGTTATTCGAGGTCTTTTCTGGTTCCATATAAATTTTAGGATTATTTGTTCCATTTCTTTGAAAAAAATGGATGGTGCTTTGATAGGAATTGCATTAAAAGTGTAGATTGCTTTAGGTAGCATAGACATTTTCAAAATATTTATTCTTCCAATCCAGGAACATGGAACATTTTTCCATTTCTTTGTGTGTTCCTCAATTTCTTTCATGAGTACTTAATAGTTTTCTGTGTATAGATTCTTAGTCTCTTTGGTTAGGTACAAGTTCTAGCAGTTTTGGAGTGGAGTCTTTTGGGTTTTCCACATATAGTATCATATCATCTGCGAAGAGTGATAGTTTGACTTCTTCTTTGCCAATTTGGATGCCTTTAATTTCCTTTTGTTGTCTGATTGCTGAGGCTAGGACTTCTAGTACTATGTTGAATAGCAGTGGTGATAATGGACATCCCTGCCATGTTCCTGACCTTAGTGGAAAAGCTTTCAGTTTTTCTCCATTGAGAATGATATTTGCGGTGGGTTTTTCATAGATGGCTTTGATAATATTGAGGTATGTGCCCTCTATYYYTAYACTTKGAAGAGTTTTGATSAGGAAGGGATGYTRKACTTTGTCAAATGCTTTTTCAGCATCTATGGAGAGTATCATATGGTTCTTGTTCTTTCTTTTATTAATGTGTTGTATCACATTGATTGATTTGCGGATGTTGAACCAACCTTGCAGCCCTGGAATAAATCCCACTTGGTCGTGGTGAATAATCCTTTTAATGTACTGTTGAATCCTATTGGCTAGTATTTTGGCGAGAATTTTTGCATCTGTGTTCATCAAGGATATTGGTCTGTAGTTCTCTTTTTTGATGGGATCCTTGTCTGGTTTTGGGATCAAGGTGATGCTGGCCTCATAAAATGAGTTTGGAAGTTTTCCTTCCATTTCTATTTTTTGGAACAGTTTCAGGAGAATAGGAATTAGTTCTTCTTTAAATGTTTGGTAGAATTCCCCCGGGAAGCCGTCTGGCCCTGGGCTTTTGTTTGTTTGGAGATTTTTGATGACTGTTTCAATCTCCTTACTGGTTATGGGTCTGTTGAGGCTTTCTATTTCTTCCTGGTTCAGTTGTGGTAGTTTATATGTCTCTAGGAATGCATCCATTTCTTCCAGATTGTCAAATTTGTTGGCGTAGAGTTGCTCATAGTATGTTCTTATAATTGTCTGTATTTCTTTGGTGTTCGTTGTGATCTCTCCTCTTTCATTCATGATTTTATTTATTTGGGTCCTTTCTCTTTTCTTTTTGATAAGTCTGGCCAGGGGTTTATCAATCTTATTAATTCTTTCAAAGAACCAGCTCCTAGTTTCGTTGATTTGTTCTATTGTTTTTTTGGTTTCTATTTCATTGATTTCTGCTCTGATCTTTATGATTTCTCTTCTCCTGCTGGGTTTAGGGTTTCTTTCTTGTTCTTTCTCCAGCTCCTTTAGGTGTAGGGTTAGGTTGTGTACCTGAGACCTTTCTTGTTTCTTGAGAAAGGCTTGTACCGCTATATATTTTCCTCTCAGGACTGCCTTTGTTGTGTCCCACAGATTTTGAACCGTTGTGTTTTCATTATCATTTGTTTCCATGAATTTTTTCAACTCTTCTTTAATTTCCTGGTTGACCCATTCATTCTTTAGAAGGATGCTGTTTAGTCTCCATGTATTTGGGTTCTTTCCAAATTTCCTCTTGTGATTGAGTTCTAGCTTCAGAGCATTGTGGTCTGAAAATATGCAGGGAATGATTCCAATCTTTTGATAACGGTTGAGACCTGATTTAGGACCGAGAATATGATCTATTCTGGAGAATGTTCCATGTGCACTAGAGAAGAATGTGTATTCTGTTGCTTTGGGATGAAATGTTCTGAATATATCTGTGATGTCCATCTGGTCCAGTGTGTCATTGAAGGCCTTTATTTCCTTGTTGATCTTTTGCTTGGATGATCTGTCCATTTCAGTGAGGGGAGTGTTAAAGTCCCCTACTATTATTGTATTATTGTTGATGTGTTTCTTTGATTTTGTTATTAATTGGTTTATATAGTTAGCTGTTCCCATGTTAGGGGCATAGATATTTAAAATTGTTAGATCTTCTTGTTGGACAGATCCTTTGAGTATGATATAGTGTCCTTCCTCATCTCTTATTATAGTCTTTGGCTTAAAATCTAATTGATCTGATATAAGGATTGCCACTCCTGCTTTCTTCTGATGTCCATTAGCACGGTAAATTCTTTTCCACCCCCTCTTTAAATCTGGAGGTGTCTTCGGGTTTAAATTGAGTTTCTTGTAGGCGACATATAGATGGGTTTTGTTTTTTTATCCATTCTGATACCCTGTGTCTTTTGATTGGGGCATTTAACCCATTAACATTCAGGGTAACTATTGAGAGATATGAATTTAGTGCCATTGTATTGACTGTAAGGTGATTGTTACTGTATATTGTCTCTGCTCCTTTCTGATCTACTACTTTTAGGCTCTCTCTTTGCTTAGAGGACCCCTTTCAATATTTCCTGTGCAGCTGGTTTGGTGTTTGCAAATTCTTTCAGTTTTTGTTTGTCCTGGAAGCTTTTAATCTCTCCTTCTATTTTCAATGATAGCCTAGCTGGATATAGTATTCTTGGCTGCATGTTTTTCTCGTTTAGTGCTCTGAATATATCATGCCAGCTCTTTCTGGCCTGCCAGGTCTCTGTGGATAAGTCTGCTGCCTGTCTAATATTTTTACCATTGTATGTTACAGACTTCTTTTTCCCGGGCTGCTTTCAGGATTTTCTCTTTGTCATTAAGACTTGCAAATTTTACTACTAGGTGATGGGGTGTGGACCTATTATTATTGATTTTGAGGGGGGTTCTCTGAACCACCTGGATTTTGATGCTTGTTCCCTTTGCCATATTGGGGAAATTCTCTCCAATAATTCTCTCCAATATACCTTCTGCTCCCCTCTCTGTTTCCTCTTCTTCTGGAATCCCAATTATTCTAATGTTGTTTCGTCTTATGGTGTCACTTATCTCTCGAATTCTCCCCTCATGGTCCAGTAGCTGTTTGTCCCTCTTTTGCTCAGCTTCTTTATTCTCTGTCATTTGGTCTCCTATATCGCTAATTCTTTCTTCTGCCTCATTTATCCTAGCAGTGAGAGCCTCCATTTTTTTATTGCACCTCATTAATAGCTTTTTTTATTTCAACTTGATTAGATTTTAGTTCTTTTATTTCTCCAGAAAGGGCTTTTATATCTCCCGAGAGGGTTTCTCTAATATCTTCCATGCCTTTTTCCAGCCTGGCTAGAACCTTGAGAATCGTCATTCTGAACTCTAGATCTGACATATTACCAATGTCTGTATTGATTAGGTCCCTAGTCTTTGGTACTGCCTCTTGTTCTTTTTTTTTGTGGTGAATTTTTCTGCCTTGTCATTTTGTCCAGATAAGAGTATATGAAGGAGCAAGTAAAATACTAAAGGGTGGCCACAACCCCAGGAAAATATGCTTTAACCAAATCAGAAGAGATCTGAAATCTTGAGGGGGGGAGAAAGGGGATAAAAAGAGGTTCAGAAAGAAAAAAAAAAAACAATTAAAAAAAGAAAATGAATATAGAAAAAATATAAAAAAGAAAATATATATATATATATATATTAGATAAACGAGTTTAAAAAAGTTAAAAAAGAAAAGGGTAAAAGTTAAAAAAATTTTGGCAGAAAAAGAGAAAAAAATTGAAAAAACAAAAAAAAAATAAATTAACTGCAAGGCTAAAGAATCATGGGGAGAAAGTCATGAGTTCCATGCTTTGCTTTCTCCTCCTCTGGAATTCCGTTGCTCTCCTTGGTATTGAAACTTCATTCCTTGGTATGTGAACTTGGTCCTGGCTGAATTTCTTGTCGATCTTTTGGGGGTGGGGCCTATTGTAGTGATTCTCAAGTGTCTTCGCCCCAGGTGGAATTGCACCACCCTTACCAGGGACCGGGCTGAGTAATCAGCTCGGGTTTGCTTTCGGGAGCTTTTGTTCCCTGAGCGCTTTCTGTAGAGTTCCAGAGGACGGAAATGAAGATGGTGGCCTCCCAGTCTCCGGCCGGGAGGAGCTGAGAGCCCGGGGCCCCACTCCTCAGTGCGCCCTCAGAGAACAGCGCCCAATTACTCCCATCACCCTGGCTTCCAGCCGTGCTCTGAGCTGACCAAGCCTGCGACTGGTTCAAGGTAACCCCGAGCTGAGAGTCATTCCTCGGCTCTGTCTCTGTAGCCAGCTTCCCCGTTCTAATACCTGTAATTTCTGCGACACTCAGATACCCTCGATCCTTCTGTGACCCTGTGGGACCTGAGGCCACGCTGACCCTGTGTTGGCTTCACCCCAGTTAAGCCTCCGGAGTGATGTCCCTCAGCGGAACAGACTTTTAAAAGTCCTGATTAAAAAAAAAAAAAAAAAAAAGTCCTAATTTTGTGCTCCATTGCTCCGCCGCTTGCCGTGAGCCGGCCCCTCCCCCCGCGGTCTATCTTCCCGTCGCTTTGTAGTCACTTCTCTGCCATCCTACCTTTCAGAAAGTGGTTGATTTTCTGTTTCTAGAATTGCTGTTCTTCTTCTCTTCTATATCCTGTTGGTTTTGTGGGTGTTTGCAATCTTTAGATAAGCCATCTAGCTGATCTCCTGCTACCTGAAGTTGTCTCAGCCTGCTACTTCTCCGCCATCTTGACTCTCATCCAGATATACTCTTAATTAAATATCACTGTAGGGTTTTTTAATAGATGTCCTTTATTAAATTGAAGAAGTTCTTGTCTATTCTTTTGATGAGACTTTTTAGTCATGAATGGTGTTAGATTATTTAAAATTTTTTTTTTCTGAAGAGAGAGAACCAGAACACTACTTCTGGCTTTACAAGAATGAAAGAAGGCATGAAGCACCCCAGCCTGGCTTTCTCTCGTTCTGGATACTACTCCCTGATTGCCTTGTGAGTTGCTCCTGGGAACAATTTTTAAAAACTGGCTTTCAGGAGGTGGAGTTAAGGTGTCAGAGAAGTAGGGGGACCTGGCACTTTCCCTGTGCCTTGAGCATGACTGCATAGAAATCAAATCACTTGGAACACCTAGGAAATTGATCTGAGGATTAGGAGAAGGATTTCCACAGTTGTAAGGAGACAGTGTGGCAGGTGTGAGGTGTGTGGAAGTGAATTGGGGGAGAGAAAAGCTGCCATGCTATGGAGAGGAGGGAATTCTTTCCAAGGGAAAAAAAAATGGGAGAGAGAGAGAGAGAGAATGGTTTAGAGAGAGCAATATCCATTTACACAAGAAGAAAATCTCTCAGACCACAAAGCGGGGAGTTGGGGGAACTGATTGGCACAGGTTTTTTGTAAACAATGAGTGTCACTAAAACTCTGAGCTTTTGGAAGGGCATAACTTTCACCAGAGTGGAGCCATAGCATCTGCTCTTGGTGAGAAGGATGCTTGTGGCCCAGGGCACCCACAAGTTGGTGTAGGGATCTTCTGAGTCACTCTGGGAGATATCATTCCCTTTCCTGGAGTACATTTGGAAGAGGGTATCATGCCCATCCAGGGATGAAAGTCCCTGCAGGTGCCAGAAAATGGCCTTTCTTTGGCATGGCAAAGAGGTGCTAACAGAAGGTATATAACCTGGTCATCACTTTTTGCTGTCTACACCATAGATTCTGGCCATTGTGCAAGCATGGGACTGTTTCTGTGGGACAAAGGGTACTAGTCAGAGCACAGAGAAGCTCTGTTCTAGAGGAGGAAGCAGATCCTAGGGATACCGGCTCCTTTAAGATTTGGAGTTTTGAATCCCAGCTGCACCAAAAATAAAAGACAGGAAAACTGTCACACAGGGCATGTTGACTGTCCTTCACGTTTCTGTGAGGGCTTCCTGAACAGCAGAGGCTGTGAGATTCCCCTATCTATGGAAAAAAAAAAGTGGGTAGCACCATTTTACACTTGCTATCAACATGGCTGGACTTTGGAGAGCAACATTGCACCTCCCATTGGAGGTGGGAGAGGCTTATACCAAACCGAGTCCCTCTGTGCTTTGCAAGTGCTTTTGTTACTGGGACATATTGACTCTGAGCCAGCACAGCAGGTCTCTCCTGGAGAGGAGCTACACAGGCAGCATGCCACATGCACTGAGTTGAGTCTGCTGATCATATAGTGCCTCACAACATCCTCTTCAGTTCTGGTGGAAACAGGACCAGGCTGAATTTGTTTTTTTTCACTTTTTTTATCTTCTTTGAAATCAGGCTTATCACTTCTTGTTTGTTAGTTAGTTGTGGTTTTTTTTCCCCCATTTTCTTTTCTTCTTCTTCTTCTTCAGACCCAAAGACACCTCCAAATTGGAAGTCGGTGGGTGGAGAAAGCCATTTATTGTGCTAATAGACATCAAAAGAAGCTGAAGTAGTGACACTTATATAGACAAACTAGATTTTAAACCAAAGATTGTAATAAGAGATGAGGAAGGACACTATATCATAATTAAAGGGTCTATCCAACAAGAAGATCTAATAATGGTAAATAATTATGCCCCTAATTTGGGAGCAGCTAAATACATAAATCAATTAATAAAAAAAAAACTCACTGATAATAATACAGTAATACTAAGGGACTTTAGCACCCCAATTATAACAATGGACAGATCATTTGAGCAGAAGATCAACAAGGAAACAAGAGATTTGAATGACAACTGGAGCAGATGGACTTAACAGTTATGTTCAGAGCATTTCATCCTAAAACAGCAGAATGCACATTTTTTTCGAGTCCACATGGAACATTTTCCATAATAGATGACATATTAGGCCACAAATCAGGCTTTAACTGATACAAAAATGACTGAGATCATGTCATGCATATTTTCGGACCAAAGAAACTTGAAGTCAACTGCAAGAAGAAATTTGGAAGGACCACAAATACATAGACGTTAAGGAACATACTACTAAAGAATGAATGGGCTAACCAGGAAATTAAAAAAGAATTTTAAAAAATCAGTGGAAGCAAATGAAAATGAAAACATGATAGTCCAAAACCTTTGGGATGCAGCAAAGGTGGTCCTATGAAGGAAGTACATAGCAATACAGGCCTTCCTCAAGAAGAAAAGGAAAGTCCCAAATACAAACCTTACACATAAATGATCTTGGAAAAAAGATAGCAAATAAAGCCTAAATCCAGCAGGAGAAGGGAAACAATAAAGATTAGAGCAGAAATCAATGATGTAGAAATAAAACAAACAAACAAAAACCCAGTAGAGCAGATCAGTGAAACTAGGAGATTGTTCCTTGAAAGAATTAACAAAATAAATAACCCCTAGCCAGATTTATCAATAATAAAATAGAAAGGACCCAAATAAATAAAATAACAAACGAAAGAGGAATTATCACAACCAACACCTCCAAAACACAAAAAATAATAACAGAAAATTATAGGTAATTATATGCCAACAAATTAGGCAATCTGGAAGAAATAGATAAATTCCTAGAAACCTACAGACTACCAAACTGAAACAGGAAGAAATAGAAAATCTGAACAGACAGACCCATAACCAGCAAAGAAATTGAATTAGTAATAAAAAATTTCCCAACAAACAAGAGTCTAGGGCTGGATGACTTCTCAGGGGAATTCTACTAAACATTTAAAGAATTAATATCTATTCTTCTGAAACTGTTCCAAAAAATAGAAATGGAAGGGAAACTTCCAGACTCATTCTATGAAGCCAGCATTATCTTGAGTCCAAAACCAGACAAAGACCCCACTAAGAAGGAGAATTGTAGACAAATATCCCTAATGAACATGGATGCAAAGATTCTCAACAAGATCTAGCTAATTGGATCCAATCTTACATTAAAAGGATTATTTGCCATGACCAAATGGTATTTATCCTTGGGTTGCATTTGTGGTTTGATATCCGCAAATCAATGTGATACACCACATTAATAAAGGAAAGTATAAGAACCATATGATCCTCTCAATAGATGCAGACATAGCATTTGACAAAATAGAGCATCCTTTCTTGATAAAAATCCTCAACAAAGTAGGGATAGAGGGAACATACCACAACATCATAAAGGCCATACATGAAAGACCTACAGCTAATATCATTCTCAATGGGGAAAAACTGATAGCTTTTCCCCTAAGGTCAGGAGCACAACAGGGATGCCCACTCTCACCACTGTTGTTTAACATAGTACTGGAAGTCCTAGCCATACCAATAAGACATCAAAAAGAAATAGAAGACATCCAGATCAGCAAAGTAGAAGTCAAACTCTCCCTCTTGGCAGGTGCCGTGATACTCTATGTAGAAAACCCAGAAGACTCCACCAAAAACTGCTAGAACTGATACAGGAATTCAGCAGTCTCAGGATATAAAATCAATGCACAGAAATCTGTTGCATTTCTATACACAAACAATGAAGTAACATAAAGAGAAATCAAAGAATTTATCCCATTTACAATTGCATCAAAACCTGTAAGATACCTAGGAATAAACCTAACCAAAGAGTTAAAAGATCTGTACTCTGAGAACTGCAGAACATTCATGAAAGATATTGAGGAAGTCACAAAGAAATGGAAAAATGTTCCAAGCTCATAGATTGGAAGAACATATATTGTTAAAATGCTTATACTACCCAGAGCAATCTACACATTCAGTGCAATCCTTATCTAATTAAACCCAGCATTTTTCAGAGGTCTGGAACTGTATGGAACCAGAAAAGACCCCAAATAACCAAACGTTTTCTTTCTTAAAAAAGAAAACCAAAGCTGAAGTTCTCATAATTCTGGACTTTAAACTATATTACAAATCTGTAATCATCAGGACATGGTACTGGCACAAAAACAACACATTGATCAATGGAATAGAATAGAGAACCAGAAATGGACCCTCAACTCCACGGTCAAGTAATCTTTGACAAAGAAGGAAAGAATATCCAATGGGGGGGGGGATCCCAGTCTCTTCAATAAATGGTGTTGGGAATATTGGATATTTACATGCAGAAGAATGAAACTGGACCACTTTCTTACACCACACATAAAAATAAATTCAAAATGGATGAAAGACCTAAATGTGAGACAGGAAGCCATCAAAATCCTAGAAGGGAACACAGGCAGCAACCTCTTTGACCTTAGCTAGAGCAATTTCTTGCTAGACATGAGTCCAGAGGTGAAGGAAAAAAAAAGCAAAAATGAACTATTAGGACTTCATCAGGATAAAAATCTTCTGCACAGCAAAGAAAACAACCAGTAAACTGAAAGACAACGCATGGAATGAGAGAAGATATTTGCAAATGACATATCAGATAAAGGGCTAGTATCCAAAATCTATAAAGAACTTCTCAAACTCAACACCCAAAAAACAAATAATGTAGTCAAGAAATGGGCAGAAGACATGAACAAACATTTCTCCAAATAAGACCTACAAATGGCCAACAGACACATGAAAAAATGTTCAACATCACTCATCATCAGGGAAATACAAATTAAAACCACAGTGAGATACCTCACGCTGGTCAGAATGGCTAAAATTAACAACCCAGGAAACAACGATGTTGGCAAGGATCCAGAAAAAGGTGAACCTTCTTACACTGTTGGTGTGAATACAAACTGGTGCAACCACTCTGGAGAACGGTATGGAGATTCCTTAAAATGTTAAAAATAGAACTACCTTGCAATCCAGCAATTGTACTACTAGGTATTTATCCAGAGGATACAAAAATAGTGATTTAAAGGGACAACTACACCATAACGTTTATAACAGCAATGTCCACAACAATCGAACTATGGAAAGATCCCAGATGTCCATCAACAAATAAATGGATAAAGAAGATGTGGTTATTATTCAGTCATCAAAAAGAATGAAGAATAAAGTTCTGCCATTTGCAATGATATGGATGAACTAGAGCGTATTATGCTAAGTGAAATAAGTCAGCCAGAGAAAGGCAAATACCATATGACTTCATTCATGTGTGGAATTTAAGAAACAAAACTGATGAACATAGAGGAAGGGAAGGAAAAATAAAACAAGATAAAAGCAGAGAGAGAGGCAAACCATAAGAGACTTTTAGCTATAAGGAACAACTGAGAGTTGCTGGAAGGGAGGTGGTAGGGGATTAGATAATTGCGTGATGGGCATTAAGGAGGACACTTGATGTAATGAGCACTGGCCATTAGATGCAACTGATGAATCACTAAATTTTGCCCCTGAAACTAATAATGCACTATATATTAACTAACTTGAATTTAAATAAAAAAATATTTTTCTACTTATGATCATATGATATGTCTTCATTAGCCTGCTCATGTGGTAGATTATACTGATTTTTAAATGTTGCACCAACCTTACATATCTGGAATTAAACTTGTTTTGTTTGGATTTATAATTCTTTTTTTACATTGTTGGAGTGGATTTCCTAATATTTTGTTGAGGATTTTTCATCTATATTTATATATGTAGTTTTTATTTTGTTGAAGTGGTTTTATCTGGATTTGGTATTAGGTAACAATGGCCTCATAGAATGCATTATAAAATGTTCCTGAGGGTTTTGGAGGGGAGGGGGTGGGGGTTGGGTGAGCCTGGTGGTGGGTATTAAGGAGGGCACATATTACAGGGAGCACTGGGTGTGGTGCATAGACAATGAATTTTGGAACACTGAAAAGAAATGAAATAAAATGAAAAGGGAAAAAATTAAAAAAATAAATAAAACTGCAAAAATAAAATAAAATATTCCTGTGTTTCTATTTTCTGGAAAAATTTTGGAGAATTGGCATGGTTATTTTGTTATATGTTTGGTAGAATTCACCACTGAATTCATCTAACTCTAAAAATTATTATTGGTTTCATTTTGTTAATTGATATTGGCCTATATAGATTATGCATTTATCCTGTGTGAGTTTGAGTAGTTTTATCTTACAAGGATTTGGATCATTTCATGCAACTTACCAAAATTGTTGGCAGAGTTGTTAGTAGTATTCCTTCATTATCCTTTTAATATCCAGGTAATCAGTAGTGATGACCCTTTTTCATATCTGGTATTGGTAATTTGTGTCTTCACTCTTTTTTTCATAGTTAGCTTAGCCAGAAATTTATCAATTTTATTAACATTTTAAAGAATTAGAATTTTACTTTTTTGTTTTTCTCTTCATTGTTTTTTCTGTTTGTAAATTCATTTATTTCTGCCCTAATTTTTGTTACATCTTTTCTCCTGTTTGGTTTATTCTTAATTTGCTGTAAGGTGGAATTGCATGTTGTTGATTGTGGACCTTTATTCATTTCTAATATATGTATTTAATGGTATAAAATTTCCTCTTTATGCCACTTTCACTGCACCTCCCCAATTCTTGGTGGGATGTATTTTAATTTTTATTTAGTTTAAAATATTTTAAAGATACTTTTTGTGAGACTTCTTTGTCCCATTGGTTATTTAGGAAAGTATTTTGAAATTTGCAAATATTTGGAAATTTTCCAAATATCTTTCTGTTATTGATTTCTAGTTTAATTCCATTATAGTCTCAGAACAAACTTTGCATTAATATTATTATTTTTAATCAGTTAAAGTATATTTTATGGCCTCAAGTGTGGTTTATCTTGGTGAATGTTCCATGTGAGCTTAAGAAAAATATATATTTTCCTGTTGGTGTATGGTGTATTTATTACATGTAAATTAAGTCAAGTTGATTACTAGTTTAGTAGTTAAAATGATATCATCTTAATTTTCTGTATGCTCTATTTATCAATTACTGACAGAAGGGTTTTGAAACTTCCAAATATGGTAGTGATTATCTATTACTTTTAATTATATCAGTTTTTAACTCATGCATTTGTTTATGCTCTGTTGCATGTACACAATTTAGGGTTGTTGTGTCTTCTTGGAGAATTGACTCCCTTATCATATGATGCCCAAACTTATTCCTGATATATTTCCTTTTTGTAAAGACTGCTTTGTTTCAAATTAATAAACCTCATCCAGCTTTCTTTTGATTACTCTTAGCATGGTATATCCTTCTCAATCATTTTATTTTTAACCTTTACTATATACTTAAAATTGGTTTCTTTTAGACAGTATATAGTTGTTTATTCTTTTAATATACTCTTACAATCTCTATCTTTTAATAGATATTTAGATGATTCATAGAAAAGTTGATTATTGGTACAGTTGGATTAATAATTGCCTTATTTTTAGCCATTTTCTAGTTGTTGTTTTTTGCCCCCTCATTTTCTGCCTTCTTTGCTGTTAATTGAGCATTTTTGCGATTATTTTATCTCATCCCCTAGCATATTAAATATGATTTTAAGATTTTCCAATATGCACTTATGCTTAATCTATCTTCAATTTCAAATAACACTATACTCCCTCACATGCAGTAAACATGCCTCAGAGTATTCCAATGCATCCTTCCAATAGTTTATGATATTGTCAATGATTTTACTCTTTGTGCTATAATCATGCAATATATATGTTACTATTATTAAACAGTTATCTTTTAGTTTAAGAAAAATATTTTATCTCCCTTTATTCCTTCTTCTATCTTCATTTATTCCTTCTTCTATGTTCTTTTGTTTTTAAATGTGGCTTTGAATTTCTTACCTATGTTATTTTTTTCCCCTAACAAACTTGTTTTATTCCTTTCAGAACCTGAAAGAGTCTTTATTTCTCCTTTACTATGGAAGTTGAGTTTCTCAGTTTATGGTTCCATCACCTGTTCCAGGTTAGTAAATCCTGTTTTTGATTCTGGATTCATGTGCTTTTTTTTTTTCCCCCCAAATTTTAGAGTAGCAATTTACCTTTTTTTTTTTTAAAGATTTTATTTATTTATTTGACAGACAGAGATCACAAGTAGGCAGAGAGACAGACAGAGAGAGAGGAGGAAGCAGGCTCCTCCCTGAGCAGAGAGCCTGACGTGGGGCTCGATCCCAGGACCCTGAGATCATGACCTGAGCCGAAGGCAGAGGCTTTAACCCACTGAGCCACCCAGGCGCCCCAGCAATTTACCTTTTGATGTCAGTTTTCTGAGGAGTCCATGCTTAGTTCATTGAGGTTTTTATTATCATAATGATGGAAGTGACAACATTCAAAACCTTTCATGTTGGATCTGAAACTAGAAGTTACCATAATGCTTCCTGATACCTTCTCTATAAAAATTCTCTCTCTCTTTCACTCTCTGTATACATATATATTTAGTGGACTGTTTCTATTACAGGGTGTGCCTCTCAATTAAAGAAAATCAACTGTAATGTTCAAAAACAACATTTTCACACTGGTTTTCTTTTATTGGAAAATGAAAAACTTAAGTATTAATAGCTTCCCCTAGTATTACTAAGTCATTGTTTTATGTTTATTTCTTGTGTGTGGAGATTATCCTGTATTTATATTTATTCATGCTCTAATGTGTCTTAGCATGTTTCTAGTTTATTCAAATTATAGGTGACTGAAATAATACATGTAAAGATGGCCCCATTCTGAAAAATCTATGGACCGATAGATTGGAAGCATAAAGTAGACTGAGGAGAATCCTGTCATGTTCCACTGGGAGATATATTTTACCCTTCAGCAGCATATTAGAAATGCATGTTTTAAAAATGAAAGCAAACTACACTGTACTTTTCTCCCATAAGACACATTTCTCAGCCATGAGCAGAATTTTCTTCTTGGCAGAAGTTTGGGTATTTTTGTTTGTTTATTTTATTTCGTGGCTTTTTTTTTTTTTTTTTGTGACTGGAAAGCTGCTTATGAGTTTAATCTATCTAGTATTTTTATTTCTACAAGTAGAAATTGACACACAAGATTTAAAATCACATGGTAAGAATAAGAATAACTTACTTTTCACAATGGTTTTATTTGGACAAGAGAGGTCATATTTCCCCATAATATTTGCCACTATGTTTTATTAGAATTTAAAAATTAACTAAAAACATTGCTGAAATTATACAAAAAATTTGAAGTTGAATACCAAGTATGAAACTTATTGCTAGTCAATGTTGAAAGTTTTTTTTTTAAATGAAAAATTATTCCATTTTGAACTATAACAATGACGTATTAATATTTACTTCCCACTTTTGAAACATACAGTGATTCTTCAGTTAGAAAAGGCACATTTTTCTTTAATCAGGTAAAGTGTTTCAAGAAGTATTAGAAAAGAATTCTGCTTGATAAATGTTTGTGAGACTTTGGACATGAAAGTTTTTATTATTTCCTGCTTCATTTCAGGCACTAGCAAGTAAAAAGAGTTTAATTAATTTAATTATGTAATAAATATGCTTATTTTCCTAACTGCCTCTATTCTCCTCCCTATTGTTTACTGAAGTACTTCAGTAAACAAGTTTACTGAAACTTCAGTAAAGTACTAAAAAATTATCAGAGACTTATAGTATCTCTGCATGGGCAATTCTTTGGAGATTTTTACAACACACGTAGACAAAAATAGTCATCATCAAAAATTGAGTCATCAATACTAGAAATGAGTCCTGAGCTTTTCCTTAATATTATGACTAAATGTAAATTTATAGAGCTGCTGTGACAATATTACAGCTCTCCTGAGCTCAAGAACAGACAAGCTATATATTAAGAGAGAACTGTCAACCTCTAAACCTTATGGAAGTCATCATAAAGCCCAGGCCTGGAGTGCACACTTATCTCCAAATAAATCAATTGGAAAATGCAAAAGTAACTCAAATGAAGTAACTTAACATAGCATCAGTACTGGGAGTGAAGTATAGGTAAAACTTTCAAGAGTTTAAATAATTTAGTGTTGACATGACTTTTTTGAGGTGAACCATCCCAAAATACCAAGAGTGCCTTGGCATTTGGGACTACAAAAAATAACCAAATTTAAAAGTTTAAAATTTAAAAGTTTAAATTTTCATTTAAATGATATTGAAGTATCATACCTAAAGCTACTATGCAACAGCTCTCTCACCCTCCTCTACCTCTTGCACTGCCAATGTTGTATACACTTTGTTCCAGTCATCCACCTAATTTTTTTTTTCGTAAACACTTCTCCAAGGGAGTACTTTTATGACTTCAAATTTCCTCCCCCACTTTTATCTGTTCATTAATTCTATGCTTACCAAGAGATAAGGTATTTAGAATACAAAAAGCAGGGCTACCTGTGTGGCTTTAGGTAAATGAGATGAATAGTTTTTAAAAAAATGTATCTTAGAAAATTGTGCAAATACACTCAACTCAAGACAGCAATGAGGGTTAGTAATGGGTTTGCAAAAATATATGTCACCTGAATATCAGCCCTACACCTTTCAATTCTCTGGCTTTCTGTAACAAACAAAACTGACATAATTCCTTTTACAGATGGGATCATATGTGTGGGGTCAAGTTTATCTGCCAGTTCAGTGCAAGAGAGCATTAGACTATAAGCTATTTAAAATAAGGTTTTAGTTCTTGAATAACTGAATCTGAGTATTGTGATTGAGATTTACTACTGCTATATTTGTCTGTAAAAATACATAATACTTCTGATTTGTATTTGTTCAAAACAAACAAAATTTATATTTGCATTTTTCCAAATCAAAGGTTTTATCATACTAACAGGGATAATAATGTCAGTTAAAATGTCTATTCCTGTTACAGTTTATAACACATTCTCATAAACATTATCTAATTTTTCAGTATCCTTCTAAGACTAGTAACATTGCTATGTTTGACTGATTAATGAATAAGCTAGATGAACATTTCTTTTCGTATGGAAGAAGGAGATCAGGTAGGAACAGCAATTTTCTCAAAACCAAGTTTTATCCATATATATAATAAAATAAAAAATGTGCTGTTTGAAGATACCATTTCATGATAGAGAACTGATCTTATCCATAAAAACTTATTAGATGTGATGAATCAATTTAGCTCTTGTAAAAAATGTCTGAATCTGAGGGTATCCTTTAATTTCTACTTGAAGACACATGAATAAAAATTTAAATAATTTGAAAAAGCCACAGTGGACAGAGAACTTTCAATGCTCTTCCAACACTTCTTTCTTTGCCTATTCTACATTCATCTTCATTTAAAAAAAAAAAAAATACTCCTTCAATTGTTCAGCATATAGGATACCTAAGACCTAGGACATATGATGGGCCTTCCCTGTGCTCCTCTTCATCCTGTGTCAACATCTAGTAAGACTTCTCTCCACTTCTTATAGGCGTCTTTCTCATCAAACCTAAATATCAAGGGTAAAGATATGAGACTTTCTGGGGATCAACCATCTATATTCAGGAAGAAAGAGAAAGCCTCACTTAAATTTATTATTTAGATTTTGTGCTCTAAATATTTAGAATGCTATGCATTTAAGTAGACTGTACTCAATTGTTAAAATTCTACTAAGTTTCCAATTCTGTAAGCAGTCCTTTTGCATATAGTGACAAGAATTGGAACCCAAGAGAAGTTGGTGTGTTGATAAAATATGGGCTCCAGGGGCACCTGGGTGGCTCAGTGGGTTAAAGCCTCTGCCTTCAGCTCAGGTCATGATCCCAAGGTCCTGAGATAGAGTCCCTCATCAGGCTCTCTGCTCAGCGGGGAGCTTCCTTCCTCATCTCTCTCTCTCTGCCTGCCTCTCTGCCTACTTGTGATCTCTTTCTGTCAAATAAATAAATAAAATCTTTTAAAAAAAATGGGCTCCAGACATCTACCCTGAACCATATATGTATATTGTTTTTATATACTGTTCTTTTTCACTAAAGAATTTGTAAGTTCTATTCCTGTAATTAAACTATATATTATATTAAAATTTGGTTGTAATAGTGAACACAACACAATAAACACAAAATGTGATTAATATTTTTTTCTGAAGAATTTACTTGAAGAATAATGGTGTCTTTACTGCTTTTTAGATAGTATTTTCCTTAATCTCTTTCATGGGATTGATCAAGTGCATCTTGCTCCAGCATGTTATAATTCCTCTTGAATTCCTAGTTGCCATAAAAACAACTGATTCCCAAAACACTTCTTTAACTGAGATTATACTTAAGGGAAAATGATTGTACTAATTAAGATTTTTACATGGGAAATGAAAGACGTTAAAATATTTAGCAGCTATGACAAATTCCAGAAAAATAATGCATTTTCAGAGTGAATTTTTATAAAAAGAACATAGAATGCTGGTGTCCTTATTTATGTTGAATGAAATATTATTTGATCTTACATAGAAAATGACCCATTATTTTTCTAAAAATAAGAGATTATGCTAATTTGTTGTATGAATTAAATATAATCATATGGTGCAAATAGGATGAGACATTAAGGATAGTGAAAACAATTTCTCTTATCTAGAAAGAGGAAGAATTAAAAAGGAATAGGCAGTTTTTTGGGGGAAAGATCTGTAAGTTAAAAGGCACAGTGATACTGTGTGTCTCCTAGCATTTTCTCATAGGCAATCTCATTGACCTGAATATTCACGTTTCTTTAAATGTGAAGGCACTGGTTCTATGAACTAAAGGCATTAATGATATCAACTTCAACATAAATGGTTCTCTAAGAATGTATTAATACAGTAACTTCTGAAAAGAGTGCAAAATTTAGTAAAAATTTTATTTTAACCATGATACTGAAAATAAATTAAATTTGGGAAATTATGGCAACTTTTAAATAAAGTATAGTACAACCCCTCTAGGATAGCATTTGGCCACTGAAAGGATTCTTTCAGTGTGCCTATAATAACATAATGGGTAACAATTCAAAAATGAATGTGCATTTTTCTACTGCCTTTTTTTTTAAGTGTTTTATTTATTTATTTATTTTAATTTATTTTCAGCGTAACAATATTCATTGTTTTTGCACCACACCCAGTGCTCTATGCAATCTGTGTCCTCTCCAATACCCACCACCTGGTTCCCCCAACCTCCCACCCCCCACCCCTTCAAAACCCTCAGATTGTTTTTCAGAGTCCATAGTCTCTCATGGTTCACCTCCCCTTCCAAATTCCCTCCACTCCCTTCTCCTTTCCATCTTCCCTTGTCCTCCATGCTATTTGTTATGCTCCACAAATAAGTGAAACCATATGATAATTGACTCTCTCTGCTTGACTTATTTCACTCAGCATAAACTCTTCCAGTCCTGTCCATGTTGATACAAAAGTTGGGTATTCATCCTTTCTGATGAGGCATAATATTCCATAATGTATATGGACCACATCTTCCTTATCCATTCATCTGTTGAAGGGCATCTTGGTTTTTTCCACAGTTTGGCAACTGTGGCCATTGCTGCTATAAATATTGGGGTACAGATGGCCCTTCTTTTCACTACATCTGTATCTTTGGGGTAAATACCCAGTAGTGCAATTCCAGGGTCATAGGGAAGCTCTATTTTTAATTTCTTGAGGAATCTCTACACTGTTCTCCAAAGTGGCTACACCAACTTGCATTCCCAACAGTGTAAGAGGGTTCCCCTTTCTCCACATCCCCTCCAATACATGTTGTTTCCTGTCTTGCTAATTTTGGCCATTCTAACTGGTGTAAGGTGGTATCTCAATGTGGTTTTAATTTGAATTTCCCTGATGGCTAGTGAAGATGAACATTTTTTCATGTGTCTGATAGCCATTTGTATGTCTTCATTGGAGAAGTGTCTGTTCATATCTTCTGCCCATTTTTTGATATGATTATCTGTTTTGTGTGTGTTGAGTTTGAGAAGTTCTTTATAGATCCTGGATATCAACCTTTTGTCTGTACTGTCGTTTGCAAATATCTTCTCCCATTCCGTGGGTTGCCTCTTTGTTTTGTTGACTGTTTCCTTTGCTGTGCAGAAGCTTTTGATTTTGATGAAGTCCCAAAAGTTTACTTTCACTTTTGTTTCCTTTGCCTTTGGAGACATATCTTGAAAGAAGTTGCTGTGGCTGATATCAAAGAGGTTACTGCCTATATTCTCCTCTAGGATTCTGATGGATTCCTGTCTCACGTTGAGGTCTTTTATCCATTTTGAGTTTATCTTTGTGTATGGTGTAAGAGAATGGTCGAGTTTCATTCTTCTACGTATAGCTGTCCAGTTTTCCCAGCACCAGCCTTCCCGTTGAGATCAGGAACACGACAAGGATGCCCACTCTCAGCACTCTTGTTCAACATAGTATTAGAAGTCCTAGCAAACAACAGACAACAAAGAGAAATAAAAGGTATCCAAATTGGCAATGAAGAAGTCAAAACTCTCTCTCTTCGCAGATGACATGATTCTTTATATGGAAAACCCAAAAGACTCCACCCCCAAACTACTAGAACTCATACAACAATTCAGCAATGTGACAGGATACAAAGTCAATATACAGAAATCAGTGGCTCTCTTATACACTAACAATGAAAATACAGAAAGGGAAATTAGAGAATTGATTCCATTTACTATAGCACCAAGAACCATAAAATACCTGGGAATAAACCTAACCAAAGAGGTAAAGGATCTGTACTCGAGGAACTACAGAACACTCATGAAAGAAATTAAAGAAGACACAAAAAGATGGAAGACCATCCCATGCTCTTGGATCGGAAGAATAAACATTGTTAAAAATGTCTATACTGCCTAGAGCAATCTATACTTTTAATGCCATTCTGATTAAAATTCCACTGGTATTTTTCAAAGAGTTGGAGCAAATAATCCTAAAATTTGTATGGAATCAGAAGAGACCCTGAATTGCTAAGGAAATATTGAAAAACAAAAATAAAACTGGGGGCATCACGTTACCTGATTTCAAGCTTTACTACAAAGCTGTGATCACCAAGAGAGCATGGTACTGGCATAAAAACAGACACATAGACCAGTGGAACAGAGTAGAGAGCCCAGATATGGACCCTCAACTCTATGGTCAAATGATCTTCGACAAAACAGGAAAAAATATACAGTGGAAAAAAGACAGTCTCTACTGCTTTTTTTGAACACATGACCCTTGCCCTGGTTAAACCAATTTCTCCTTTACAAGAAAATAACAAGGCTATTGTCTTTTCTTTTCTTTTCTGTTTTTTTTTTAAGATTTTATTTATTTATTTGATAGAGACACGGTGAGAGAGGGAACTTAAGCAGGGAGAGTGAGAGAGGGAGAAGCAGACTTCCTGCTGAATAGGGAGCACCCTGTGGGGCTTAATCCCAGGATCCTGGGACCAGGACCTGAGCTGAAGGCAGACAGACATCTAACGACTAAGCCACCCAGGCACCCCTGACAAAACTATTTTCTTGAGAAACAGTGTTTAAATAATTCTGTCCTCCTATCTGAGCTTAGCAAACTGGGTTGAGGAGTTATGTATAATAAAAATGTTCAAAATGGAAGACGAGAAAATTTCCCTTTCCTGAGGAAATTTATAGTAGAAAGAAGAGAGACACAGTTGAATCAAATATTTAGATGTGTTCTCTTTTTTCTTCGAGTTTCAGGTTGAGATCCAGGTGTTAGCTAGGATGAAAGTAAGACAGTGCCACACTCCCCTAATTAGGAATCCTATATATAGACTGTTACATGTCAAAGTGGGGAAGTCGAAGTCTAATGAAGGGGACAAATTTGTGTTTTTGACAGAAAGACAGAAAGAGATAGAGGGAGAGAAAGCAGGAACTGAGAAAAAGAGCCACTAGCAAGTATTCCCACCTTCAGCCTGAGGCAGCCAGTTCGCCTCATGGCTAGCCACAGGTAGATGGGTCAATGCTCAGAGGCAAAGACCCTTTGCTCTTCTCTGCTCCCACTTTTATTGGTCCTTTAGAGTAATCACAAATCCTTATCACTGTTTCTCAAGCTCCTGATGTGTGATAGGGGTTGTTACTGAAACAGGGAGGATCTGTCTACAGGAAAGATAGGATATGTTAATCTGTGTGTTTTACTAAACACAGCCCAACCAACAATGCATACATCTCTTAGATCACAAAGTGGCTGTTTGGGCTAAGAAAGCTTAGCGGAAGGCAACTTCCGGAGGCATTTCAAGGATAGAGTGGAAGCACAGGCCTAGGCATTCCAAGGGCCTACGCCCTTCTCTGAAACCTTTCCTGCCCTCAGTGGCCTCTGTGTTGCATGCCAGGTATTATGGTTGATTTCATGCTCTACATTAACCCCAACAATAGCCTATGGTTAGGAAGGTCTGAGGAGAGCCGAAATTTGCAAAGGCTTGCTGACCATTTGTATTCTAAGATTTTGCCTGAGTGAAATAATAAAGAATGAATTTACAAGTTGCTGATGTCAGCATCAGAGGCCTGCAAGAAAGCCTGTGACTAGACTATGCTTTTAATACTCCAAAACATTTATTCACCTTGGATTTCTATTTAATCAACTCTCATGCTTATTTAATAACACTGTTTGATGTCCCCTCTTTTTTGTTACTAACACTCACCTTTTAAAAAATCAGAAAAGAAAAATAATATGTTTCCCTGCTAGTGGAGACAAGAGCTCTAAGTTGAAAACAGTGGACATGGAGAAACACAGATAAAACCTTAATCTATCCTTATAAAATGTTTGCATTCCTCAATAGGTTGGATGTCTTTCCATTTATTCTCTAGCCTTGTCTTTGAAAAATTAAAAATATAAACAAAAAACTGAAAGTGTTGGCTGCATTTTTCACAGGCTTCAAATGGACTGTCTTCATGCTCAGTACTTTCTTCTGTTAATTCTTTTCAAACCATTTTAATCCCTTTAAAATTATTTTTAGAAATTATCCTTTTTGTAATGATGCTATTTGTCTTTTCTTCATTTTATTATAGTTTCTTCTTCTCTTTTGTGCTACCTTTTTTTTTAAGATTTTATTTATTTATTTGTCAGAGAAGAGAGTGAGGACAAACAGGGGGAGCAGCAGGCAGAGGGAGAAGGAGGCTCCCCACTGAGCAAGAAGCCCGATGCGGGACTTGATTCCAGGGCCCTGGGACCATAAACTGAGCCAAAGGTAGATGCTTAACTGACTGAGCCACCCAGGTGTTCCTCTTGTTCTTATTTCTGATATGAAGACAACATGTTTGTTTTAGAAACTATCAATACATTATATATATCAAAAAGAGAAATCAAATTATCAGATACAGTGGCTAATATTTCAGTGTCCCTTCTTCCAGTTCTTTTACTTATCTGTGTGCAATTTTATAAATAAAGGGAGTGCTGTATACATGTTTTATATGTATGTCTAATATTCTATCATATCTATGTACAAATTTTTAGATGAATTCTGAAGATGTAATTTATTGAGACATTTTGGATAAGTTAAAAGTTTTTTTAAAAAGGGGATAACAGTACAATTCAATTCCTATTATGTGATTATTTTTGGAAAAAGGAGTCTTGGCCAAACACTGTTTTTCCTGACTTAGTATAAGGACCATTTCTTAACATTTTCTTAACTCTAACTAGAAATAAAATAAAATATATTTGTTAAGGTTTCTAGATAATGTTATATCATGTGTCAATTAATCCAAGCAGTTTCTTATATGGAAGAGAAATTTAGTAAGGTTTCTCTACCATACCCTACCACCCCTTCTCAAAAAAGATAAGCATGGAGAATTCTCTTTTTCAGATTAGGAAAATATAGTCACCCAGGGTTTTTTATACTCGTTAGACACATGCTTCATAGCTGATCATTTGTTTTCCTGCCTATGCAATGTGACAAAGAAAAATGAGTGTTGGATTAAAGAAATCCCTTGGTAATAGAATGGTCTATTTATTTAGCTGATTAGAAGCATGAAAAACAAGCAAACCAAGAATGTAGAAAGGCAAAATAGACCTCTTATATCTAAGGAAAGCTACAAAGAGACAATTTCAACTCAATATAAACTAAAGAAAAAGATTGTGGCAAAGGAAACAAAACATGACCTGCAAAAATTTGGTCCACAACAAATTAAGCAAATAATTATAATTACCACTGGTTATTGAAGAATTACTATGAGCCAGGTACTGAGCACCTTTCATATCATCTAATTTATCTCTATAACAGCCCTATGATAAAGGCACTGTTAATCCAAATTTATATGAAAAAATGAAGCCGGCAGGTAATTTGCCCAAGATCACTGTTAGCTTTTAGCACACTTAGGTTTAAAATCTAGGTCCAGTTGAATGAGTAGACAGGTCTTTCAACACAATATTCTATTTCCCCACAAAGGAACAATGAGAATTGGCATCCCAAGAAAAAAAACAAGAAGTGATTATGATAAGAAATTGTAAACTGGAACGTTCATTGTTATTCACAAACACATTTAAACATAGTTCTGTTTAAAATGTACGTTAGCTATCTCCCTAAATTAAAAAAAAATTGAAAATAAAACATAAATATTTATTTTCTGAAAAGCATGAGGGATATTGCTTATCTCATAGGATTAAATTATAGTAAAAATAAGATATGAAAATGAAGATAAAATTCTAAGTGCAATTTCTGGCCCCAAATAACTAAGTACTCATAAAATAATCAATGTAATGATGTCATTGCTATAATTATACTGGAATTGATACATCAATAACTTATTGCTAGAATTTTATTTGTTTGCCCTAAATGTTTAAATTCTTGAAAACTTGATTATTTATGAAAAAAATACCCCTAACTTTCTTAAAATATTTCACAGCAATAGGCTTTTATTATTTTTCATTTTTTAAAATCTGTCCATTACATATTTTCCCACATGATTACTAACATATAAAGGTTTGTTATTCCCTCTCCTTTGAAAACAAAGAAACATAGTTCTGTTATTTATATATATTATTAATCTGATTTAAGAAATGAAAAGTCCCTAATGAATCTGTCACAGGATTTTTACAAGCAATCAAAAATTCAAACTGAATTAAGAAAAATCCATTAAAATAAAGTTGATTAAGAAATAGAAAACACCTATAACAAGAAGTTAAAAGTGGTTAAAATGACAGAGGTAATAACAAAACAGGCAAAAAAAAAAAAAAAAGGAAAATCAGCCAATGAAAGAAAATATTGCTTCCAAAACTGATTTAGAGACAGCAGGTTTAGGTAAATTAAAGGGAAATAAACCCCAGGAAACCTATAATTTTAAAAATAAATACATAAAATGAATACTTCACTAGGAATAATATTTAATAGTTAATAATGATGCTAAGGAAGACTTCCTTCTAGGAACTATATTTAAGCCTTCTGATTTTTGCAAATTTTGGTTTAATTATTATAAAAATTATTAATTTTTTAACATTAGACAATGTATATTGATAGAGTTACCACATAAAAATCAGGGGTTTCAGTTAAATGTGAATTTCAGACAGTGAATAATATTTTAGTATAAGTAAATATAAATCTATTCTTTGGGACATGATAACCGGGTATACTGTATTTCTATTTGCTATCTCCAGCAAGCCTATATAGGAGTCAGGCTACACAACAGTGAGGTATATTTCAGTATAAATTCAATGCTTCACTAATGGCCAAGAACCATATTCCATTATTTTTTGTTTATTTTTTATGTATTGTCATCCATAAATGAATTGAGGTACTATACATTAAAAGCAATCTATGTAAGGGTATTGGGTGTCTCTCTTCACTAGAAAACTTAATGTATATTATTAGGACCAGATGTATAATATAATTTAGAGAAACACAAAATACCAGAGATTTGGGCAAAATTTGATAAGGTCGACACGGCAATGAATATTACAACTCAGATCATACAAGAACCATATTATAGGCTAAGCAAGTGAGAAGATCAAATATCTGAGCAAAAGTAAGTCAACAATCACCCACACAGGGCACCCAGGTGGCTCAATTGGTTAAGGGTCTACCTTTGGCTCAGATCATGATCTCAGGGATTCCTGGGATGGAGCCTCAAGTCAGGTTCCTTGCTCAGCGGGGAGTCTCCTTCTCCCTCTCACTCTACCCCTCTGCCCTGTTTGTGTGAGCACTCTCTCTCTCTCTCAAATAAATAAAATCTTAAAAAAAATCACCCACATATTCTGAAGGGTACAGTGATAAAAACTGATTTATTGCATTAAAATGAAATTTCAGAGCTCAGGAAGGTAAAGCAGGTGAGCGAAGTCACTGGAGCCTAAGAAAACAGCATATTCAGCCAGAGTCAAATAAGGCCAAATCATGACAATATCATCCCCAAAACAAACAGGATAATAGGTTTGTAATCCCAAAGGAAAGTAGAGAGTACAATCATTAGATTTAATTGAAAGAGTCTAGTAATAATAAATAGTGTAGAATTTTAAAGGAAAGGATCAATCCTGATAGTGCAAGGACTAAATTTAATAATTTAAATTTATGCATACAATGATTCATACCCGACTATGAAGACAAAATCCACACTGGGAATATCAAAGTTTAAAAATGAAAATGTAAAAGAAAATAGTTCATTTTGTTATAGAAATGAGTGATTTGGAAAGAAAAATTGAAACAGTTATTAACTTAAAAATACTTATTTTAGAAACTATTATATGTACCAAGGACTAGAGATATATTGGTGGGCAAAACCAGTGTGGCCCCACTTCCACAGAGTTTATAGTTTAGCATTAATAAACTGTAGCAAGTGTCATAACATTAAAGAAAATTAACAGTGTAATTTAACATTTGACTTAGAAGGCTATTATGAGTTGGAGAAGATTACACTGAGGAATTGAGTGTTATCTGCATATGTAGAGGTCAACAGAAGCTTCATGATAAATCATATTGTAGTCAATGCTAAGGACTGTTAAACTTCATCCTAAAAACAAAGGAGGGTCTTTGGAGGACAGTAAGGAAGATTCACATGGTCATATAGAGGTGAGAATCAAGCTGAGGGAAGAGTTTGATCAAATATCTAGTTTTAAGTGACGAAATATACCTGAAGTGTAGGAACACCAAAAAAGGGATTGTGTATACTGGGCTCAAAAATGAGCAAGTCTAAAATTATTCTGAAGCCATTTTCCTTCTTTGATTACTTTTATTGAGGAAGAACGAAGGAAATCATTCTCAATGATAATTGAAGGGAATGAAGCTATCTGAATAGTATTCAAAATTGTACAATACATTGCTTTAGCCATCTGTTCATAGAAACTAGTTTGCAATATTAGAATAAAAATGATGAAAAGTATAGATTTACCAAAAATAATTTTTTTCTTTAAACACTTCAGAAACACAGGTCATATAATGGTCAGTTTGGCTCTTTCCCATTCAAGAGAGAGTGTTCTGAACATCTTTCCTAACTCAGAGAAGAACTGCAAACATTATGGTTTCTTCTACATTCACATGGGGATGTATTTTTATATAGGGATAGTCACAGACAAAGGGTTACAATTAACAGACTGCCTTAGGAAAGGAAGATAGGGAGGGAAAAGGGGAGGAAGGGCAGGGAGGCAGGAAGGGTAAATATTGACACATTTAAAAAGTATTTGAATTAACTATTGATTTTTTTAAAAATTACGTTCTGCTAGTCTAAAGTTTGTGTTTTGTTTCTGTTTCTCACTGTACTTGGCTAACCCTTATGACTGAGGTTATCGAATATCTTAAATTGTAACCACCTATTTCTTGAAGACTTACCTTGTTTTTGAGCATACGTAAGACAATTGTGAAAAATGATATTCTGATACATGAGGAGTGACAAGAAATATTCATGTCAGATTGCTATAAGTATTTCTGCATCCAAATCAAATGAGCTACTTCCAAGTCCTGATTTTTATGTTAATAGTCTATAGCATCTAACCCTAAATATATATATAAAGACAAATCTAGTAAAATATACATGAGGTATGTTAAATTAATTGCTCTTTTCTCCAAAATGCCATAATGTAGAAGCAAACATCAAATACAATCGAATCACCAAAGATTGTTTTATCCATTAGATTAAATAGTAAATGGAAATCAATTACTTGTTTCCATAAGAGGTTTTCCCCCATCTATAATGTCCTCATTCTGCTCTCTGCATATACCAGGTGTTTTGTGGAAATTTTTCAGTGTTAATGATTTAATAGGTCGCCTTTTCTCCTTCCAGATGCTTTTACATGATTAGCAGTCATAAAGTGTTGTTTTGGTTCTCCCCAAATTTACATTTCTTCCATAAAGTGCATATTTTGGGACACTGAGTTTCACACAAATGCATTCCAATTCTATTTTGAAGACAAACCTCCCACGTCATTGTTTTTGTTACCCTCATTTTAAGATACACAATTTTAACAGGTATGTCAACATAGAAAAGAAATGGAATTATGCAAACAACTTGGGAGTCAGATGGTATTTATTTAAAAAATGTATGTTGAGATTCTGAATGTCATATTTGACTACTTAAATCTCTAAATACCCCCCCATCCTAGGATAAATTGTTCAATTTGTACTTTCACATTGCCTGCATAGTGATAACCCAAGGATCTAGAAAATAGCTTGCAATATTGCAGTTTTCCCCCTGATTTCTCTAACCTGATTTTAAGGATTACAAGTTCTTTGTTAATTCTTTAAATCTTACATTCGTTAGGTTATTACTGGTGCTACTCAGAGATGCTTGTGCCTTCAAGCTGGTTTAAATTAAACCCTAAGAACTTAATGATGAGACAGTGGAATCAATATCATTGTCTATTTACCCAATAGTATGTCTCTCTCAACAGTACAAAATGAATTTTGTAAGGCAGGCTTGGAAGTGTCCTTCAGGGAAACATTTTTAAAATTGTAGGTAATACATAGAGTAGTCCTACCTCCTTGTTACCATTTGGAATACAGAACTTGATTAGTGGGGGAAAAAAGACATATGAGGATGAAAAAGTGGAGAGTATATGGAAAAGAACAGCTAGAAAAAGAGACAGGTGAAGGAGATCAATAAGTGTAATAGAGTCATGTGATTGATTTCCCATAAAGTTTCTTGCTCAATTTCCCATAAAATTTCTGTAGTATCTACAGCACACACAAAAACAAACCACATTCTAATTGTCAAAAAAAAAAAAATGGAAATTATAAGTTGTATTAAGGTTCTCCAAGGGAAACAGAACCAATAATATGAATGCTGTACATAGAGATAGATATATTCATACAAAGACAGCAAGACGGAATAAGTGGTAAGAGAAATATAGAACTTTATTATGAGGGACTGGTGTATGTGATTATGGAGGCTGATAAGTCCCACTATCCACTTTCTGCAAGCTAGAAACCCAGGAAAACCATGGTGTAGCTCCAGTTCAAATCAGAAAGCTGGAGAACCAGAGAAGCCAATGGTATCTGCCCAATCTAAATCTGAAGGCCTGAATCCAGGAGCACCAATATCTAAAAGCAGAAGAAGATGGATGTCCTTGCTCAAGCAGAGAGCACATTTGCCCTTCATCTGCCTTTTTGATCTATTCAAATCCTCAACAGCTTGGGTGATGCCTACTTGTATCCATGAGGGTGTTGTTTCAACAGTGTATGGATTCAAATTCTAATCTCTTCTGGAAACACCCTCATGGATCAGACAGATCCAGAATTCATGTTTTACCAACTATCTGTGTATCTCTTAGTCCAGTCAGGTTGAAACACATAAGATAACTGACTCAGCAGTAGTCCAAATTTACATGGTGTGATGTTATTGACACCTTATATAATCTTTTCAAATTGTTCAATACAAACAAAACAGGTGCTGAAAAAGCCTGAAACACAAAAATCAGAGAAAAGAAAAGACTAAGAAAGCCAAATTGAGGCAAAGCAGGTATCTGGAAATAGTTGTTGTGAAAAGTAGAAACAATTTATATATACATATAACATATATGTATAAATTTATAATATATGTATAAAGAGTAGTATTTAACATTTAACTGAACATTTAACTAAAATTTACGGAGTAACAACATTGTAAGACCAAGTGAGGAAGACAAGCTAAATGTCAGCCTTCATGAGGCTTACTCTTTAGAACTTTGGTAAGCTCTAGGAAAATAAGATATAACCACAAGAAACACAGGTACATCTATGATAAAGATATGTTAAGTTAAAAAGATGGAGATGAAATATCTGTTTTAGTGAGAAAAAGAGTGAAATGAGATGTGACATCAACAAGATGTTAGGATAGGAGGTTCTATCCCTCATACTCCTTCATAAAACACCAATTTAAACAAGAGCCTATGGACAAGAAGACCTTTATGGAAATTTGGAGGTTCCACTACCCTAGTGGAGCAAAATTTCTGAAAAGAGATACATTGAAGACTATAAGAAGTTGTTTCACTTTACCTCTTGGTCTGATTTTTCCCAGGAGGGAAAGTGAGAGTGAAGTGCCTTCCCAGCTTCCCAGCCCTGTGGGATGTTGCTCAGAAAGTCCATTTCTGTTACACCCAACCCATGACACTGAGCGAATCAGCACAGCTGAATAGTCTGGTGACAGCTAGGAGAAGAGAACAGTGGCCAGCATTCACAGCACACAGTGTGTGGATCTCAACGAACAGCTGCACATCCTATCAGCCAACTTACAGACTCCACCAAGAACCTCATGCACAAAATTTATAAGGCAGCCTCACCTGGAGACCCCCATGGCCAGCTGATAAACACCCCTGGCACTCTGCATGGTTCCCTTGTGGAGGTACCCCATAATGTATGCCTCATGAGTATGAGCAAAAGCCTCTACAGATGGCATGTGTGAGGACCAATTCAGCAATGTCAAACTGACTGCTAGTATCTGTGTGCTATCTGAAGGTCCTCTGATAGCACACAGATATTTGCAGTCAGTTTGACTTTGCTGGATTGGGAGAAGATGCACAACCTTGAACACTTCAGGGCACAGACTGCAGAAAAATAAACTATAGGCTTCTCAAGGACTAAGCCTGACTTTGTGAAATTGAGAGATGGGCACACAATTCTAAGACTTCCTCCCAAGACAAAAATAAGAACAGTATAGCTGGTACACTTTTAGAAAAGGTCTGAGAGACCGATGATAATATTTACTAGTTAAGAGAGTTACCAAATACTCTGAACTTTTGTGGCTGATACTCTGCTAAGTGTATATATTACCTAATTAAGTCTTACCAATAAACTTGTGCAAATGATATGATCTACCTCATCTTATAGATGAGCAAAATGAGGCTCATATAAGTGACATTACCAGACAATGGTCACACACCTAAAAAAAGAAAGCAAAGAGACTTGAAGACAAAACATGAGAATTCCAAACCTTTATTTTCAAATTCAGTACCATATAGCTTCAGATAATAGTAAATCTACATTTGATGAGGGTAGCAGAAATAAATAAATAAATAAACAATTCTGATTAGAAGTGTGTATTGGAGTCTTCTAGAATGGAGTAGGTTGGAATTTGTCATTCAGGTAATGGGAAGTCACTGGAGTCTTTAAAACAAGCAGACATAATCAAATATTTTCCTTTAATAAAGATTATATCATGTGATCATATTTTATCATATACTAGAATCTATTATGGGCATAAGTCATAAAAGTGAAAGAAAGATAGGACAGAGAAAAGTGTTGATAGTAGCAACTGAGGGAGAGGAGAGAAGTATGGAACCCAGAGCCCTGGCATGAGCAGGGCAAAAGGAGGGGAGGATGCCTGCTATCAGGAGATAACTTTCCTTTCAGGTAAACAACTGATATAATATAGACTCCTCTCACTGATGACTAAAAAACTAGTTTATCCTGACCTTTGGTATAGTTGTAAATTACTATTCCTAAGTTCAAAATTGACAGGATTTAGGTCAGGGGAAAAAAAAGAAAAGAAAAGAAAAGAAAAAAATTGCCTCTTGAATTTATCTGTATCTTTTTTTTTTTTTTTATCTGTAGCAAGAATTACTATCAAACTCTACTCATTGGGCCAGAGACCCTTGTGGTGTTAGTGAAAGACTTGCCTCCCATGTAGCACACTTCTTATACTTGTGAGTTCATCTGTCAGTATCTGCATCCTTTTTTTTTTTAAATAAAACTATCACCTAACTGATATTTTCTGTGACATTTGGAATTAACTCTCTTAAATCCAAGGAGCTGGGGGGAGAAGCAATATTATATTATGTTTAAGAAGTTGGTTCCAGATTCAGTTTCCTGGTTGCCTGGTTGCGATCTCCATTGAACCACTTACTAGCTGTATTGCCTTGAGAAGGTTACTAGCTATATCTAAGTTCAGTGAAACTACAAATGGTGTTGTGAAGATTAAATGAAGTAGTGTGGAACAAGCAATAAGCTTATTGTTGGTACAAAGTCAGAGCCTAAAAATGTTGGAGATACTCTCTTCAATATATATGTACACTCAACCCATTTTTTCTTGAGATTAAAATATATTGACTTTCAATGTATCAACAACAAAAAATGATGTATTGATTCATTCAACAAATATTTATCAAGTGTCCATATACATAATGGTCACTAGTAACAGAGAATATTTTTTAAAGACAAAAAATTATATTTTTATTTCTTGACTATTTAAAAATTAGTCACTGGAAAGGACTTCCAGAATGGCACTATAAATACCTCTGAAATTGTACTCCTCTTTAAAAGCAATGGTAATACAGACAAAAACTGCCAAAATATACTTTCAATACTCTGGAAATTAACCAAAGGTTTGTAAATAATATGAGAAGGAGTAACAGTATGGGGAGCTGTTTTAAAGAAGAAGAGCTACAAAAAGAAGAGTGAGTATTACAACATTTTAAGTTGTCCTGTTTCTATCCTCCCATTCCAACATCATGGTAGTCTCAAAAAAAAAAAAAATACACACACACATACACACGTAAAATAAAAGAACCTGACAATTACAACACCTGTGAAACCCAGCAGCTGAGCACCATTGGAGGATGCAGAACAGGTTTGCAGCTCTAACAAAAGCCCCAGTCTTCCCTAGTTGTCGGTATTTGAACTGTATGACTGTTCTTTGGAAATCCCATTTACTAGACTTAGTTGATCTGACTCAGATTTTATTCAGGGTGAATAGTCTTTTCCCTGATTATGTCTTGAAAATAATCATTGGCAGTTGCCTAACATCACAGATGACTGAGGAGGCAATAACAGGACAAACAAGAGGCCTACCAAAAAACTTAAACCCAGAGAAAGAGATGTCCATATGGGACGTTGAAATCAGAGATATATTCCTGGAAATCTAGAAGGCTTTATGCACATGCATGGTGGTGGTCATACCCAGGTATGACCTGAGAAGGCCCTTGTTTTTCCATCTCTTGCTGACCTTGAGGGTTTGCATAAGCAGGAAGTAAACAACGGGCAAAGATGGGAACTACCTGACAGAATCTAGAAGATAGGATCCCAAACACACATGGAGTCCCTAAGAAAAAAATAGAAGACTAAATTCTGGTATTTAAGGAATTTATGGAAAACTGTCCAATCATTAACAATTAAACTAACTTAGCAGAGATTTCTATGACATACAAGTCTTTACAGAACATAGGAAAGTTGTCAACAGCAATGACATGAAAACAACAAATAGCAACAAGAAGAAATCTTGGAGAAGGAAGTGAAGAATATGATTTCAAGAGGTGCTAGATTTTATTTAAAATGTGTAGGTCCCAAGGAAAACATTAAAGTCACTCAAAAGGTAGGAAATCATGGTCCATACATAGAAAAAATGTCAATAAAAACTGTTCGTGAGATGCCTAGATGTTGGACTTACTAGAAAAATACACTAAAATCAGAATTATTTTATCGAAAATAGAAATAAAGTTAAGAAAACTTTAACTATTTTTTAAAAGAATAGATTTAAATCACTATAATCAGTAGTAAATAAAACAGGGTAAATTACTTCCAACTCTAGGAAATGAAAAGGATCATGAGAAAATATAAACAACGTGTGTAATAAATTAGGTAATGTGGTTGAATTTGAAAAATTTCTTTGAAGGCAAAAATTACCAATACTGATTCAAGAAAAAATAGAAAATCTGATTAGACCTATAAAAATTTGAATTAATAATAAAAAAATCTTCCAAAAAAGAAAACCTAGTCCCAGATAACTTTATTAGTGAATTCTACCAATTGTTTAAAAGAAAATATTAACAACTTCACAAACTTCTAAAAATGGATGAGGAGAGAAAATTTCCCAAAACATTATATGTAACCATTATTACACTGGTAATAAAAATATATCCTAAGAAAACTACAGACCAATATACCTATGAATCCAGATGAAAAAAATCCTAAGCACATCTGTGAACTAATACTGAAAGATCTCCAACATAAAATATGAAAAACGCAAGTGTTAAGGGTCACTACAGTGTCTACTATATTCCATCTCTTTTGTAATAGGTGAAATGAAAAAAACAAAAAAGAAAAAGACAACTAACATCATACTTATGCTTAATAGTGAGAAATTTAGGATTCTACCCCTAAGATCAGGAAAAATACTTTTGTGTCTGCTCTCATCCCCCCATTTTTGTTCTAAAGACTTTATTTATTTATTTGAGAGAGACAGGAAAAAACATGTGGGGACAGGGAGGGGCAGAGGGAAAGTGGGAGGGAAAAGCAGACTCCCAGCTGAGTGGGAGAGCTGGACTCTGGGATCCATCCCACGATCTTAGGATCATGACCTGCCAGGAATGGCCAGCAATCCCTATACCAGGTGATGAAAGATTACTCCAGACTTCACTGTGAAAGAGAGGAGAAGGCCAGGGTTCAACACTCAGAGGCAGAGACCCTTTGCTCTTCTTTGCTCCTCCTTTTATTGGTCCTTCAGGATAATCACAAATCCTTATCCCTGTTTCTCAAGCATGTGATTTGTGACAAGGGGTATCACTGAAATTGGGAGGATCTGTTTACAGGAAAGATATGATATGCTAATCTGTGTGTTTTATTAAAGATAGTCTAAGGGGGGCGCCTGGGTGGCTCAGTGGGTTAAGCCGCTGCCTTCGGCTCAGGTCATGATCTCAGGGTCCTGGGATTGAGTCCCGCATCGGGCTCTCTGCTCAGCAGGGAGCCTGCTTCCCTCTCTCTCTCTCTCTCTGCCTGCCTCTCGGTCTACTTGTGATCTCTCTCTGTCAAATAAACAAATAAAATCTTTAAAAAAAAAAAAAAGATAGTCTAAGGGACAATGTATACATCTCTTAGATCACAGGATGGCTGTTGGGGCTAAGAAAGCCTCAGGGAAGGTAATTCCCTGTGGCATTCCAAGGGCAGAGCTGAAACGCAAGGTTAGGCATTCCAAAGGTCCATGCCCTTCTTTGAAACCTTCCTTAGCCTTCAGTGGCTTCCATATTACATTTTAGTAAGGCAAGTATTATGGCTGCATTTATGCTCTTCATTAACCCCAATAATGACCTGAGCCAAAGGCAGACACTTGACCAACTCAGCCAACCAGGTGACTCTTGTCACCTTAATTACACATTGTTCTTGATGTTCTAGTCAGAGATATTACTAAATAAAAACAAATAAAAGGTGTCTTGATTAGAAAAGAAGAAATAAAACAATATTTGCAGATGATATGGTCCTTTATACAGAAACTTCTAAGGATTCACAAAACTTTTGAATTTGTCAAATAGTTCAGCAGGGCTATAGTATATAAGATCAACACACAAAAATGAACTGTATTTTTTTTCTTTTATAGATTTTTTTTTTCTTTGAGAAAGAGAGAACAGTGGGGAGGAGTAGAAGAAGAGGGAGAATCTTTAAGCAGTCTCTGCATCCAGCATGGAGCCCAACACAGGTCTTGATCTGACAATGTGGAGATCATGACCTGAGCTGAAATCAAGAGTCAGACATTTAACCCACTGAGCTACCCAGGTACCCAAGAAAAATCAGTTGTATTTCCATGCATTAGAAAAAAAGAATTCCAAAAATCAAACGAGGAAAATAATTATGCTTAAAATTTAACACCATAAAGAACTGAAGGCTGAAAACGAAGTGCAAGACTGTACATTGAGAACTACAAAACACCACTGAAGCAGATTAAAGAAGGCCTAAGTAAATGTGTCCCATGTTTACAGCCTGAAAGTCTTAATATTGTCAAGATGGTAATACTGTCCAAGGTGATCTAATATTCAAAGTAATCCCTTTATAATTCCAAGTGGCTTTTTACAGAAAATGATAAGCTGATCCTAACATTTATATAGAAATGCAAGAGATTCAGAATACTCAGAACATTGCAGAAAAAAAAATACATTTGAAAATTAGAATTTTGAAAAATGAAGTCTCATATTTCTTCAAATAGATTTAAAGCTACAATAATCATGACAGTGTGGTGCTGACATAATGATATATAAAACAGTGATAAACTTGAGGGTTCAGAAATAAATCTATACACACATGGCCTATTGATATTTGACAAGGATGTCAAGACAATTAAATAGAAGATAAAATGATTTTTTAAAATAATGGGACCATGGATATCCATGTGCAAAAGAGTGAATTTATAACCATATTTTAAATAATACACAAAAATTAGATTATAGATATAAATTTAAGAAAGAAAACTAAAAATTTTAGAAAAAAATATAGGGATAAACCATGTGACTTTGGTATACACAAAAAAGATAAAATACATTAAATATCACGTTTAAAAAAATTTTCAATAGGCACCATCAAAAAGGTGAAATTACAACGCACAGACTAGAAGAAAATATTTGCAGATCATATATCTGATAAGGGACTGATATCAAGAACATATGAATTACTCTTCTTTTTTTTTTTTTTTTCAGCTTGTGTAAGGACTTAAGTTTATTAACATATAATGTATTATTAGCCCCAAGGGTACAGGTCTGTGAATTATAAGGCTCACACACTTCACAGCACTCACCATAGCACATACCCTCCCCAATGTCCATAACCCAATCACCCTCTCCTTACTCCCCTCCCTCTGGAAACCTGTAGTTTGTTTTGTGAGATTAAGAGTCTCCTATGGTTTGTCTCCCTCCCAATCCCATCTTGTTTCATTTTTTCCTTCCCTACTCCCCAAACTCCCCACGTTGCCTCTCAAATTCCACATATTAGGGAGATCGTATGTTAATTGTCTTTCTCTGATTGACTTATTTTGCTCAGCATAATACCCTCTAGTTCTTCGATCCATGTCATTGCAAATGGCAAGATTTCATTTCTTTTGATGGCTGCATAGTATTCCATTGTGTATATATACCACTTCTTCTTTATCCATTCATCTGTGGATGGACATCTAGGTTCTTTCCATAGTTTGGCTATTGTAGACATTGCTGCTATAAACATTCGGGTGCACGTGCCCCTTCGGATCACTACATTTGTATCTTTAGGGTAAATATCCAGTAGTGGAATTGCTGGATCGTAGGGTAGCTCTATTTTCAACTTTTTGAGGAACCTTCATGCTATTTTCCAGAGTGGCTGCACCAGCTTGCATTCCCACCAACAGTGTAGGAGGGTTCCCCTTTCTCCGCATCCTCGCCAGCATCTATCATTTCCTGACTTGTTAATTTTAGCCATTCTGACTGGTGTAAGATGGTATCTCATTGTGGTTTTGATTTGTATTTCCCTGATGCCGAGTGATGTGGAGCACTTTTTCATGTGTCTGTTGGCCATCTGGATATCTTCTTTGCAGAAATGTCTGTTCATGTCCTCTGTCCATTTATTGATTGAATTATTTGTTCTTTGGGTGTTGAGTTTGAGAAGTTCTTTATAGATTTTGGATACTAGCCCTTTATCTGATATGTCATTTGCAAATATCTTCTCTCATTCTGTCAGTTGTCTTTTGGTTTTGTTGATGGTTTCCTTTGCTGTGCAAAAACTTTTGATCTTGATAAAGTCCCAATAGTTTATGTTTGTCCTTGCTTCCCTTTGGTGATGTTCTTAGGAAGAAGTTGCTGCAGCTGAGGTTAAAGAGGTTGTTGCCTGTGTTCTCCTCAAGGATTTTGATGGATTCCTTTCTCTCATTGAGGTCCTTCATCCATTTGGAGTCTATTTTCATGTGTGGTGTAAGGGAATGGTCCAGTTTCATTTTTCTGCACATGGCTGTCCAGTTTTCCCAACACCATTTGTTAAGACTGTCTTTTTCCCATTGGACATTCTTTCCTGCTTTGTTGAAGATTAGTTGACCATAGGGTTGAGGGTCCATGTCTGTGCTCTCTATTCTGTTCCATTAATCTGTGTGTCTGTTTTTGTGCCAGGACCATACTGTCTTGCTGATGACAGCTTTGTACTGGAGCTTGAAATCTGGAATTGTGGTGCCACCAACTTTGGCTTTCCTTTTCAATATCCTTCTGGCTATATGAGGTCTTTTCTGGTTCCATATAAATTTTAGGATTATTTGTTCAATTTCTTTGAAAAAAATGATGGCATTTTGATAGGGATTACATTAAATGTGTAGATTGCTTTAGGTAGCATAGACATTTTCACAATATTGTTCTTCTAATCCATAAGCATGGAACATTTTTTCATTTCTTTGCATCTTCCTCAATTTCCTTCATGAGTACTTTATAGTTTCCTGAGTATAGATTTTTTGCCTCTTTGGTTAGGTTTATTCCTACGTGTCTTATGGTTTTGGGTGCAATTGTAAATGGGATTGACTCTTTAATTTCTCTTTCTTCTGTCTTGTTATTGGTGTAAAGAAATGCAACTGCTTTCTGTGCAACTGATTTTATATCTGACACTTTACTGAATTCCTGTACAAGTTCTATCAGATTTGGAGTGGAGTCTTTTGGGTTTTCCACATATAGTATCATATCATCTGCAAAGAGTGATAGTTTGACTTCTTCTTTGCCGATTTGGATGCCTTTAATTTCTTTTTGTTGTCTGATTGCTGAGGCTAGGACTTCTAGTACTATGTTGAACAGCAGTGGTGATAATGGACATCCCTGCCATGTTCCTGTCCTTAGTGGAAAAGCCCTCAGTTTTTCTCCATTGAGAATGATATTCGCGGTGGGTTTTTCATAGATGGCTTTGATGATATTGAGGTATGTACCCTCTATCCCTACACTTTGAAGAGTTTTGATCAGGAAGGGATGCTGTACTTTGTCAAATGGTTTTTCAGCATCTATTCAGAGTATCATATGGTTCTTGTTCCTTCTTTTATTAATGCATTGTATCACTGATTGATTTGTGGATGTTGAACCAACCTTGCAGCCCTGGAATAAATCCCACTTGGTCGTGGTGATTAATCCTTTTAATGTACTTTTGGATCCTATTGGCTAATATTTTGGTGAGAATTTTCACATCTGTGTTCATCAAGGATATTGGTCTGTAATTCTCTTTTTTGATGGGATCCTTGTCTGGTTTTGTGATCAGGGTAAAGCTGGCCTCATAAAATGAGTTTGGAAGTTTTCCTTCCATTTCTATTTTTTGGAACAATTTCAGGAGAATAGGAATTAGTTCTTCTTTAAATGTTAGGTAGAATTCCCCTGGGAAGCCGTCTGGCCCTGGGCTCTTGATTGTTTGGAGATTTTTGATGACTGCTTCAAACTCCTTACTCGTTATGGTCTGTTCAGGCTTTCTATTTCTTCCTGGTTCAGTTGTGGTAGTTTATATGTCTCTAGGAATGCATCCATTTCTTCTAGGTTGTCAAATTTGCTGGTGTATAGTTGCTCATAATATGTTCTTATAAGTGTTTGTATTTCTTTGGTGTTGGCTGTGATCTCTCCTCTTTCATTCATGATTTTATCAATTTGGGTCCTTTCTCTTTTCTTTTTGAGAAATCTGGCCAGGGGTTTATCAATCTCATTAATTCTTTCAAAGAACCAGCTCCTAGTTTCATTGATTTTGTTTTTTTCTTTTTTGTTTGTTTGTTTGTTTGTTTCTATTTCATTGATTTCTGCTCTGATCTTTATGATTTATCTTCTCCTGCTGGGTTTAGGTTTCTTTGTTGTTCTTTCTCCAGCTCCTTTAGGTGTAGGATTAGGTTGTGGACTTGATACCTTTCTTGTTTCCTGAGAAAGGCTTGTATCACTATATATTTTCCTCTCAGGACTGCCTTTGCTGTGTCCCACAGATTTTTGAACAGTTGTGTTTTCATTATCATTTGTTTCTATGAATTTTTTCAATTCTTCTTTAATTTTCTGGTTTACCCCTTCATTCTTTAGAAGAATGCTCTTTAGTCTCCATGTTTTTGGGTTCTTTCCAAATTTCCTCTTGTGATTGAGTTCTAGCTTCAGAGCATTGTGGTCTGAAAATATGCAGGGAATGATCCCAAACTTTTGATACCAGTTGAGACCTGATTTAGGACTGAGGATGTGATCTATTCTGGAGAATGTTCCATGTGCACTAGAGAAGAATGTGTATTCTGTTGCTTTGGGATGGAATGTTCTGAATATATCTGTGATGTCCATCTGGTCCAGTGTGTCATTGAAGGCCTTTATTTCCTTGTTGATCTTTTGCTTGGATGATCTGTTCATTTCAGTGAGTGGAGTGTTAAAGTCCCCCACTATTATTGTATTATTGTTGATGTCTTTCTTTGATTTTGTTATTAATTGGTTTATATAGTTGGCTGCTCCCATGTTAGGGGTATAGATATTTTAAATTGTTAGATCTTCTTGTTGGACAGACCCTTTGAGTATGATATAGTTGTCCTTCCTCATCTCTTATTATAGTCTTTCACTTAAAATCTAATTGATCTGATATATGATTGCCACCCCAACTTTCTTTTGATGTCCATTAGCATGGTAAATTCTTTTCCACCCCCTCACTTTAAAACTGGAGGTGTCCTTGGGTCTAAAATGAGTTTCTTGTAGACAGCATATTGATGGGTTTTGTTTTTTTATCCATTCTGATACCCTGTGTCTTTTGATTGTGGCATTTATCCCTTTTACATTCAGGGTAACTATCAAGAGATATGAATTTAGTTCCATTGTACTGCCTGTAAGGTGACTCTTACTGTATATTGTCTCTGTTCCTTTTTGATCTACTACTTTTAGGCTCTCTCTTTGTTTAGAGCACCCCTTTCAATATTTCCCATAGAGCTGGTTTGGTGTTTGCAAATTCTTCCAGTTTTTGTTTGTCCAGGAAGCTTTATATTTCTCCTTCTATTTTCAATAATAGCCTAGCTGGATATAGTATTCTTAACTACATGTTTTTCTCATTTAGTGCTCTGAATATATCATGCCAGTTCTTTTTGGCTTGCCAGGTATCTGTGGGTAAGTCTCCTGCCAATCTAATATTTTTACCATTATATGTTACAGAATTCTTGTCCCAGGCTGCTTTCAGGATTTTCTCTTTGTCACTAAAACTTGTAATTTTTACTATTAGATGAAAATGGACCTATTTTTATTGATTTTGAGGGGGGTTCTCTTTGCCTCCTGGATTTTGATGCTTGTTCCCTTTGCCATATCAGGGAAATTATTTACAATAATTTGCTCCAATATAACTTCTGCCTCCCTGTCTCTTTCTTCGTCTGGAATCCCAATTATTCTAATATTGTTTCATCTTATGGTATCACTTATCTCTTGAATCTTCCCTTTTGGTCCAGTAGTTGTTTGTCTCTTTTGCTCAGTTTCTTTACTCTGCATCATTTGGTCTTCTATATCACTAATTCTCTCTTCTGCCTCACTTATCTTAGTAGCAAGAGCCTCCATTTTTTTATTGTACCTCATTAATAGCTTTTTAAATTTCAACTTGGTTAGATTTTAGTTCTTTTATTTCTCCAGAAAGGGCTTCTATTTCTCCAGACAGGGTTTCTCTAATATCTTCCATGCCTTCTTTGAGCCCAGCTAGCACCTTGAGATTTGTCATTCTGAACTCTCGATCTGACATATTACCAATTTCCATATTGATTAGGTCCCTCATGGTACTGCCTCTTGTTCTTTTTTTTTGTGGTGAGTTTTTCTGCCTTGTCATTTTATCCAGATAAGAATATAGAATGAGAGGGGCGCCTGGGTGGCTCAGTGGGTTAAAGCCTCTGCCTTCGGCTCAGGTCATGATCCTAGGGTTCTGGGATCGAGCCCTGCATCGGGCTCTCTGCTCAGCAGAGAGCCTGCTTCCTCCTCTCTCTCTGTCTGCCTCTCTGCCTACTTGTGATCTTTGTCTGTCAAATAAATAAATAAAGTCTTTTAAAAAAAAAGAATATAGAATGAGAGAATAAAATACAAAAAGGGAGACAAAGATGCCAGAAAAATGTATGCTAATGAAATCAGAAGAGACCCCCCCAAATCAGAGGGGAGAAGAAAGGGAGCAAAAAGAAGTTTAAAAAAATTGATAAATTAAAAAGGTATGTATGTATGTATGTATATATATGACTGGTGAATAGAGCAGAGCCAGCCACTTGATTTTGGGTGATTTTTGGTCTCTTAGAAGAAACTACCTCCTAAATTTTTAAAGAAAGTAAAACTTATAATATACAAAAATAAGGGTAAGCATGATGAAGGGATGGAATATGACTGTAAAGATGAAAATTAAAAAAAATCTAAAGAATGAATTGTTAAGATAAGTTGGTTGGAAAAAGAAGGAAAGAGAAAGTGGAGAGAATTTGTTCAGGCTGGAGACTAGAACAAAGCCCTGTGCTAGATTTAGGTGTATTTTGATCTACTAGAAGAAATAGTATCCCAGAATTTTTTAGAAGAGAAAATCCTATATGTATACACAAAATAACGTTAGATGAAATAAAGGTTAATATACAACCATAATAATGAAGGTTTAAAAGTGTGGGGGTTTTTTTGTTTTGTTTTTTGTTTTTTGTTTTTTGTTTTTTTTTAGGATGGTATTGTTAAGATAAACTAGTTAAAAAACGTTAAAAGAGGAAAGAGGAAAAGTTAAAAAAAATTAGAATAAGAAAAAATAAAATTATAAAAATTTAATTAACTTGCCAGACTAAAAAATCTCTGGGAGAAAACCAAGCATTCCATATTTTGCTTTCCCCTCCTCTGGAATTCCACTGTTCTCCTTGATCAGTGAGCTTGGTCTTGGCTGAATGTTCTTGGTGATCTTCTGTTGTAGTGATTCTCAAATGCCTTTGCCTAAGGCAGAATTGTGTCACCCTTGACAGGGTCTGTGCTAAGTAATCTGCTCTTGTTCACTCTTGGGAGTTTTTGTTCCCTGAATGCTTTCTGTACAGCTCTGGAGGACGGGAATGAAAGTGGCGGCCTCCCAATCTCTGGCCTGGAGGAGTTGAGAACTTGGGGCCCCACTTCTCAATGTGCCCTCAGAGAAAAACAGTCATTCACTCCCATCATCCTGGTCTCCGTCCATGCTCTGAGCTCACCCCACCTGTAACCAAGTGTTTCTGTCCCTGGCACACAGACCCATTTGGAGTCTCCAAACCTGGCAGATCCTGTTGCTCTGCTCTTCTGGAGGATGGAGGTGGGTCTCCCCAGATCTGCCTCTTATGTGGTCCCTGCTCAAAGAGCAGTAGACAACTGTGCCACACATCACAGTTTAAGGTAACCCTGAGCGGAGAGCTCACTTCTTGTCTCTGTCTCTGTAGCCAGCTTCCACAATCTGATACCTGCAAGCTCTGCTACATCCCCGATCTTTCAGTGATCCATTGGCACGTGAGACCACACTGTCCTTGCAAGGGCTCCACCCTCATTTAGGCTCTGGAGCAATGCCCCTCAGTGGAGCAGACTTTTAAAGTTCGAATTTTGTGCTCCATTGCTCCACTGCTTGCCAGGAGCCAGCCCTCCCCTGCCATCTATCTTCCCATCGCTTTGGAATCACTTCTCCGCACATCCTACCTTTCAGAAAGTGGTCTATTTTCTGTTTCTAGAATTGCTACTCTTCTCTTCAATCTCCTCTTAGGTTTGCAGGTGTTCAGAATGGTTTGATAACTATCTACCTGTACTCCAGTGACCTGATATCATCTCAGTCTGCTACTCCTCCACCATCTTGACTCCTCCTCCATATGAAGTACTCTTAAAATCATGATAGAAGACAATCTTAAAAAGTAGCTAAAAGACTAAATGCTTATTTCTCCTAATACTGTATAGAAATGGTGGGTAATCACATGAGAGGATGTTCAATATCATTACACAGTAGGGAAGTTTAATCTGAAAAGTGCAGTGAAATGTTTCTTCAACCATCTTCAACTATTTTCCTATTTTAGGAAAATAGCTAAATTGAAAAACTTAGACAAAAACTAGTGCTAATGAGGATGTGGAGAATTTTGAACCCTCACACATTTCTTTTAACACTATAAATGATTCAGCCACTTTGGAAAACTGTTTAATAGTTCTTCAGAACGTTAACATAGAATTTGCCATATTACCCAGCAATTCTACTCCTAGGTATACACCAAAGAGAATTGAAAACAAATGCCCATATGAAAGCCTGTAAATAATTTACCAAAACAATATAATTCATACTAGCCAAAAAAAACCAGACACAAGTGTCTATTAGCTGATGAATAAATAAGCAAAGTGTGATATATCCATATAAGGGAATAATATTTGGTATAGAAATGGAAAGTAGTACTGATCCATGCCACGACATGAAAAAACCTTGAGTATATTATACACAGTGAAAAAAGCCAATCACCGAAGGTCACACATTCATACAGAATAAGCAAATCCACAGACAAGAAAGTAAGTTTATGATTTCCAAGTGCTCAGGGTAGGCAAGAATGAAGATTGACTGTTAATATATATTTTTTTTTTTCTTGGGGGGGTGGGAGAGTGAGATAAATATGCCAAAATTAGATAGTTCTAATAGTTGCATAACTTTGAACATACTGAAATATACTGAATTATACACTGTAAAGGGCAAAATTAGTGATATTTTATTTTATTTCTTATTTTTTGAAAATTTTTTTTATTTATTTGAGGGAGAGGGAGAGAGAGCAGAAGTGGGGGGAGGGGCAGTGGCAGAGGGAGAATCAGGCTCCCCATTGAGCAGGGAGCCCATCCCAGGACTCCAATATCATGACCTGAGCTGAAGACAGATGCTTAACTGACTGAGCCACCCAGGTGCCCCCAAATTGGCAATATTTTAGTTATCTCAATAGTCTAGTATTTTTTTTTAATTACTATAAAGAAAATACACCTCAGGGATCATTTCACTGTGCTGCTTTATTTAATGTTTTCAGCATGTAGATGAAAAAAGCAGCTGCTACTCAAGGCATTATTTTATAGAGTATCCAGTTTAATAATCACTTTTGATTATAAAGGCATATGTTATGTGGGAATTTCAGTTCTCATCAATATTAACTACTCCATCCTCCCATAATAACCACTTGGTGCACTGATGGATGACTTACAAATTAGTCAATAAGTTCAAAAATCCTTAAATTCTTTGTTCTTGAATCTGACCATCAAAGGTCAAAATTCAAGGGTGGTTCAGTTGGTTAAGCATCTGACTCTTGATTTTGGCTCAGGTCATGATCTCAGGGTCTTGAGGTCAAATCTCATTCAGGCTCCATGCTCAGTGGGAAGTCTGCTTGAGAGTCTCTTTCTCCCTCTTCTTATGCCCCTCCCTCCAAAAATAGTAAATAAATAGATCTTAAAAACAAACAAACAAACAAACAATTAGTAATAACAAGACTACATATCAGCCCTTCCAGTTTATATATTTTTCTGATCGTCTTTTGGGGATTTGTACCATAGAAAAGCAAGTAAAAAGAAGAGCAACCCACTGAGGATTAAGGATCTCTCTTCCAAGAAACAAAAGCATGCTTAATGCTCCATGACAGCTATAGTTAATGGCCAAACACCTTTTATCACTTAAGGAACCTGAAATTCTGAAGAGTAGAACAACGTTGGATAGAATCTAGAAAAAGAGAATACAGGAAGCCACCAGTCCCCTTCTCTCTTATTTTTGTCTATGAATTAGAACATTCTTCCCCTAGACATATTCAGTAATACTGCAAAGTGTGATTTCTGACCTTTTCTCAGCCTCATATTCACTGTAACCTACGGATGAATACTAAAGATGGTAAGACTGGAAAAAGGTTTTGTACATACATTTTCTAACTATACTGCCCTGTAGCTGGCATACTGATCTAGTACTCCTATCTTCCGTAAAGTAACCATACTAGAGTAATAGGTACATTCTGCTTAGTGGACGCAAATCTGTAGCAAATTTCTAATTCTACACACTGTGGGGGTTCCAAAAGCTATAGAGAAGATATTTCTAGTTATAGGTGAATTTTCTTCAGACTCAATTTCTCTTTTATGTGAATTGTCCCAAGATCTAAATGAGAGGAACCCAGATATTAACAATGCAGAGGAACACCAGTTACCAGTGGAAAGTCACTTTCTCTTTTACAGGACTAGCAGGAAAAAAACAAAAACAAAAACAAAAACATGCATCTATGTTACAAATGATTTTTCAGATTAGAAGAGGGAGCATATTTTTGAAATCCAGACATTAATTCAATAAAAAATTCACATTTTATTATAAATACACAATTATTGTGGGCATATTATCTCAGTTCCTGGTAGCAAGAACTTAATGTCTGTAAAAAGAGCCAAACTTAAGGTAAAGCTATGAGTGTACATAGAAATGCAAGGAGATGCTTGTAGCCTAATTCTCTGAAGACATAATAGATCCTCTGAATTAATAGACCTTGAAATTTGCCTTACATCTGACTCACTTATTGTGTGAGTTACTTAGTCTTTCATTATTCAAGATCTTTAATCTGAGCTTTTTTTCTTCATTGAAGAAAACTATCTCAACTGATTCAACCTACCATCCTTGGGGCCCTATAAGCACAGATTCTAAAATAGGTGATTACTTATGGAGAAAAAGTAGAACTATAGGCAATAAAGATCTCACAATTCCTGTCTGAAAACTTAGTTGTGAAGTAGATTAGGCTGCTTCATATTCTACATTATTTCCAGGCCCAGAGCCACCCAAGACTATAATATTTCTGTATATGGTAGGAAAATCATAGAATGTTGGCAGGAGCTTATAATTTTCTGTGGCCTTTGGCAAGTTTGTAAATGAATGGGGCTAGTTTCATCTAAAGGTGTCTATCTAAAAAGTGAGAGTACATAAATGACAGTTTTGGTAAGATGAATTTTCTGCCTGTGACTTCAATACAAGTTGACTGAAATTTTCATAATTTAAAAAAGTGATGGAGTAGGAAAAGTTTGAAACCTCCATGGCATCTAAACAATTCAATCAACAAACATATCCTAAAGTTTGTACTACTTCTGAAACTTCTAACTGGAAATAATGAGATCATTACATGTGAGGCTTCTTTGAGTTTAGGTTGCTAATACTTACCTTGGTAAACATCTTAGCTAATACAACAAAAAAGCTTATCTGCTTACACAGAGAAGTTTTAACTTTGGGGTTAGACTTCAAAATAATTGAGGGTTACTTCTTTGCCTTATTTGCTTTTATATTTCCAGTAAATCACATACTACTTAGAACATGGTAATATTCAATAAATTGTTGTTTAGAGAAGGGAATCTGGCAAGAATTCGGCAGAGTTAATAGAGCCGCAGATAAAATGTGCAGGTTTGGTATCACTGAGACATGTCAGCTGAGACAAGGGTACGAGACAGACTCCACAAGCCCTTCTGAGATGATATCTGTCCTTTGATCACCTTGGAAGCTGGAGATGAGCCTGTGACATTTAGAACTCATTAGTAGATGCAGTCACAAGACAAGTCAAGACAAAGGCAAGGAACCTGATGAAGTTTCTGGGACATTGTGTGATCTTACCCTGATCTACATATTTAGTCCTACAGCTTTGAAATACTAAAAGTCATTAATCATCCACATTAAACCTTGTTGCATAATAGCCTCTACTGACATTGTTGAATAATTAACTCTTCTTGAATTTGCTGCTCATTGCTATAGACCAAATAGTACCTGGTGTTAAGTTTGGCTTCCTATTAAGCACAAGTCCTGGGACACTGACACAACCTTGGCAATCACCAGGACCATATTCACTGTTTGTTATTGGTCTCTTTCCAGTTTCCTTCCCAATGAGAAAAACACTGCTCACACTCATAAACATAATTAGAACACATATAAGAAAATATCTCTGGGGGGAAAAAGGAAGCCCAGATATAAAACAATAGGAAGGGTTAAAACAAAACAAAACAAAACAAAACAAAAACAGGAAGGGGTAAAAGTCATGTCTTATCAGTTGACAATACTATTAATAAATAGTGTAATATTTAGTGAGTTAAGCAGACAATGTCATGTGCAATACAGTCCCAAATTCATGAAATTAAACACTGTGTCTCCTTGTCTTTGTGTGAGTGTGTTGGTATGAATATAAAAAGCTAATTCACTGAAAAAAGATGACTGATGGAATATAATCATAAAGTGTGTTTTGTTTTCATTTTTGTTTTTTTGCTTTTGAATTCTGGGTTAGCATTATTCCTTTGTACTAGGATGGAAACTTTGTCAGTTTCCATATATTTTTTTATAACTCTAAGATTATACAGGCCCCTCTAGTCATGAATTAAAATGTATAGCCCAATATACTAGTAAATATTTTGAATGGTTTCATGTCATGATTTCTTCTCTACCTTCCCTAAACCACCCCACTCCTCACTTACATGTGAGTAAGCTATGAAGCCAACATACAAGGAAGGAGTGATACATATTTCTCCTCCTTTCATTTCTTGCCTTTAGATTTATTCTCCACTCAATTTGGTTCTGAACCTTTGGAGTTGGAGCACAGAGAGAGTGAAGAGGCAAGTAGGCAGAAAGTGCACAGTTAACAGACAAGTGGGAACAGGCATCATACCCTATGACCGGGGGAACTTGATAACCCGATGCTCTGACATGACTATTGTCACATGTTCTCAGAAAACCAAATAGCGGGGAACCTCTCACTTTCAATTTCCTGTTTTCTCCCTGGTTCATTGCTTCCTAATGTATTTGCCCTCTGTATCTAATGATACTTCTAGCTGGTCTCTGGTGAGTTCTGTTCAGATTTGCTCTTAGAGAAGATCCTCAACAACCTCCTGGTGATACCACTTGTGACTCATACCACACTGACAGGCCATAGGCAATGGAAACATATTGCCTGCATTAACAAAATCTGAAAATGCAGGATGATGAATCCAGCATCCAAATTTGGTTTACCTCTCAGCAGCTAGACATGAAAATTTCTTGATTTTAGATATGAAAGGTGGATAGGCAAAATTCAAGCTCTATGAGTGATTCTATTCAAGTACCTTTTAAGAGGCTTATGATGAAGAGCAGGAACCACAAACCATTACTCTCATTATAATGGTGATACTCACAGCTCGACAACAACAACAAAATAATAATTCATGCTTCTTTTCTCAGACTTCTCAAGCTCTTTTGAATTGTGGTTGGTTGCTGCTGGAGAACAGCTTTCTTCCACAAACTTCAGGTGTGGAAGCTGGGTGACAGGTTTTCTGTCATTAAGTTTTTGCAATTCCAGCAGAGTGGTCTTAATTGGAATATAGTGTCAATTGTTACCAAGCCTCAACTGAAACTGATCTTATGTTTCAAAATATATCCCTTTCTCTTTTTCTAAGTGTGTATAAACTGGTATCTTCCAAAATATGAAACTTGTTTTTACTCATATGTATATACCTAAGTGTCCCTATTAACTTCTTTACTGCCATGATTCTGATGCACACCTATAAAAATAAATGGTCAAACTTTCCAGCCAAGGTAGAGTGGCAGGGATAAGATTTACCCTCACTTTTGAAATAGAAACAAAGAAATAAAATGGACATGATGTATGAAACACAGTTTCAGGCAATTACATATTAGGCAATAAGACAATCCCTGAAAGAGCGTGAACCTTAAAATTGCCCCAGCTCACTTTCTTAAGAGAGTGGCCAAGGCACAGAAGATGGAGGGTGAACTCAGAGGCTGATGGACTCCCTCTTTTGAGGAGATAGAGATGCAAGACAAGGCAGATCAAGGTGTCTTACACTCACAAGTCAGAGTATCAGAGAAGAGAAAGGTGCACAGAGAGAACCCTAGAGTAATCAGAGGGTTCCCCTCAAATCTTCTGCTGACTACTGACAAACATATATGTGTCAAAAAACTATGTGAGGCTATGGGAAGAACTGGAGAAAGAGAAGAGATATCATTGGAAATAATACCTGAGTCTCTAAGAAGGCCATGAACTAATTTTTCACATTCCTATCAGCCAGGATGGCAAGTTTCTTAACTCATAAGGTATTTGGTAGAGTACACCAAATGATATTGCCTTAGCAGTGAAGCAAAATTAGTCTTGGAATAAAGTGTGTCTTGATCTTACTGAACAAAGCATAAAACAAGATCTCTAAATGATCAAGTTGTTTTGAAGTTAAGACTGTATTTTAAATATAATATCAAGAATATTTATGGAAAAATTTAAATACAGATTAAATTAAAACAAGTTTTAAAAAATGGAATATATGGGGTAGGATCAGTCAAGAGTTAACAACAGAACAAGTCATAAAAATTAAAATCATCTTCTAGGCAACTGGGTGGTTCAGTTGGTTAAGTCTCCAATTCTTGATTTTGACTCAGATCATGATCTCAGGGTCCTGAGATGGAGCCCCACATCAGGCTCTGTGCTCACCAGGGATTCTGCTCCCCACCCCATTCTTCTTCTGCCCCTAACCCCCACTTGCACACACTCTCTCTCACTCTCTCTCAAATAACTAACTAAATAAATAAAATCTTGTTAAAAAGTTAAATTATAATCGTCTTCATTTTGCCTTTTGTAATTAATACTTCTTTGCTTCATCTTGGGTTTGAAGTTTTATGAATCAATTCATTTTCCATTAGAGTTTTAGAGATTCTTAAAATTTCCAGAAACCTGTATTCTAGAGTTCAGTTCTTCTTGGTATCTTTTCTATGAATCTCTTTAAGGAAAAGCATGTTTGCCTGCAAGTCATTGTAAATGTTTCAGGGAAGACTCATTAGTAAAACAGTAACTGCCTGTGAGTCACAAAAGATTTAAAAATAGCCATGGTTAAAGATCTGGGAGTTTACTAAAAAATGCTGCAATTGAGAAGCAAATTGTTATTTTGTGATATATAATATTATAAAATAATAATTGGAAATATGTCTGATATACTAAGACATGGTGGAATTTTAGGAATTTCACATAATTTCTGGAACACTTGTACTAAAATGCAGATCCATCTAAATATTGTTTAAGAAGGTTAAACATTAGGGGTGCCTGGGTGGCTCAGTGGGTTAAAGCCTCTGCCTTCGGCTCAGGTCATGATCCCAGGGTCCTGGGATCGAGCCCCGCATCGGGCCCTCTGCTCAGCAGGGAGCCTGCTTTCTCCCTCTCTCTCTGCCTGCCTCTCTGCCTACTTGTGATCTCTGTCAAATAAATAAATAAAATCTTTAAAAAAAAAAAAGAAGGTTAAACATTAGTTTTTATTTGGTAATGTTTCCCATGCAATTTAACATATCAAATAAGTATAAATAAATTACTATTTTTCTTTTTATAAGAAATGAGAACATTTCTTTTGAGATCTTCCAGGGAATTTCTGGACAATCCTAGACTTAGAGGTCAAATAAACTTTAACTACAATTTTAATAAGAGAGACATTTGTTAAAAGTGTCAAAATATTTAAAACCATTTATCAAATAGGACCATTGGTCACTGTGAAACAATTTTAGTTATCCACTCAACAAAAGTCACTTAAGATTTAAAAAGCAAAGTTGTAAAAACATAGTTCTTTTAATATTGAAAAGGCTTAGTTTTTCTAAGTAATCAAAGACCTGATAAAGACAAGGTGAAACACAGAAATATTTCATCAGACACAAAATCTTTGTTTCTTAGGCAGATTACACTAAAGAAAAATATTTTCTAATCTTTCATAATCTTCATGAAAACCCTTTTCTAATCTTTAAAAGTAGGTCAGTAATCTAAGAAATTTTGTAATTTTAAGAGAGAGGAAATTAAACCTTAGCTTTGTATCAATTCATTTTTTGAGCTCATTTAAAAGCCCTTATAGGGGCTCAGTTGGTTAAAGTGTCTGCCTGCTGTTCAGGTCATGATCCCAGAGTCCCAGGATCAATCCCAGAAGCAGGTTTCTTGCTCAGAATTGAGACTGCTTCTCCCTCTGCCCCTTACCCCACTTGTGCTCTCCTTCTCTCTCTCAACTAAATAAGTAAAATATTTTTAAAAAACTTATAAATAAATATATTCAATCTTAGCCAGCTTTAACCTCACAAAATAAAGTTTATTTTCCATGAACTTTCTATAACATTACATACCCATTTAGGTTTTATCTCCTCCCCCACCCCCACCGCCTTTCCTATTCTGGAGCAACCAGTCTTTTATTTATTTATTTATTTATTATTTATTTATTTATTTTTAAGGATTTTTTTTAATTTATTTGACAGACAGAGATGACAAGTAGGAAGAGAGGCAGGCAAAGAGAGAGGAGGAAGCAGGCTCCTCCCTGAGCAGAGAGCCCAATGTGGGGCTCGATCCTAGGACCCTGAGATCATGACCTGAGCCAAAGGCAGCAGCTTTAACCCACTGAGCCACCCAGGTGCCCTGCAACCAGTCTTTTTATTTTAGAACAAAATTACTATCTTTTTTTCTTTAACAAAAACACAGCATATATTTTTTGCATACTCTACATATAAAAACACATACCATTTTCTTCCCATACTTTATATAAGATGTTCTTTTCCTTTGCTCATATTGTTTTTAGTAGTTTTATTTTTACATATTGATGATAAATTTTAACTATTAGTAAACTTACTTTCTAGCGAAAACTGGGAAGCAGGCACTTGTAAAGTCTCTATCACACATTAGCATCTTATAGATCAGCATATTCATAAATAAACAGTTATAAACATAACTTATGTGTATATATTACAAGCTTATAATTTATTAGGGACAATAATATAATTTTGAGAGTAATTTTTTTGATATGGTGAAAGACATTATAATAGTCTCTAATATCCCTTGTTCCTCTATAAAAGTTAAGAAGCCAAAAGTTGATCAATTTAAACTTAAATTTAGCAATCATTGTCTCACTATATTATCTTATTTGGAAATAATTCTGTTGAATGAGTAACCATTATTTAGAGTAACTTAGTATAAAATTTTCTTTACATTCATTTAAATTACTTTGTAACAATTATGCCTAGATTATACATCAAATAGCTAACCATCATCTGAAATTATTTTTCTTCTTGACAAATTCTGTAACATAGTGATAGAGTGAGTTTATTTGACTAGAAAACCCAGGTAGAAAAAGTTGCATGCTGAAATTGCATTGAATGTTGAAAACTCTGAAGACATATCTCACTTTTATTAAATGAAAAAAAAAAAAAAAACTTAAACTGGCTTTTATCTATCAAAGAATTTCCCAGTTTATTCAAACTTGAAAAACGTTGGGATAGTTTCTATATTTCTGAATTTTTTGGAATATTTATTTTATATAATGGATTATTTTTAAAAACCAATTAAATAGAACTATCTTTAAAATATCAGTTATACTGGGGTGTCTGGGTAGCTCGGTCATTAAGTGTCTGCCTTCAACTCAGGTCATGATCTCAGGGTCCTGAGATTAAGCCCCACATAGGGCTCCTGTTCAGCAGATGCCTGCTTCTTCTCCCACTCTCCCTGCTTGTGTTCCCTCTCTTGCTGTGTCTCTCTCTATCAAATACATAAAATATTTAAAAAAATAAAATACCAGTTATACCATAATATACATACATAGATATACATAAATATATATACAGACACAGAGCTCTTACAGCTTTCATTTAAAAATTTTAGCCATATATAAGGTACAATAATACAAAACTCAAAAGAATAGCTGAATCTAAATTGTATTTCTAGCAAAGGGACTAAGTTAAGATTAACTTGCTGAAATGGCCAAAGTTTTTTTTTTAAAGATTTTTATTTGCATGCTCTAAGGATCCTTTTAGTGCTATTTTTGGAGACGTCTTTTAGAATCTTCTAATCAAAGAATACATTCAATTCTGTTCTAAATGGCAAGATCTCATTCTTTTTGTGGCTGAGTAATATTATACTGTACATATACTGTATCTTTATCCATTCATCTATCAATGAATACTTTGGTTGCTTTCTTATCTTGACTTATGTACATAATGGAATTTGGTTACCCTCTACAATGATTGGTTATTATAATGGAGGTTTCCAGATGGCAGGGGTATAAGAGTGATTATAGCATATTGTTTTTAGGAAGATGACTTAAGTTTTGTTTATAGGTATCAGAGCATTCATAAGAATTAACCTGTTTTGCTTATGTTCATGAGATAAGGTAGATTTAGTTTTGCTTACAGGGGTTACATGGCTTTGTCTTCTCAGAGAATTCTCAAATCCAGTCTTCATTGTGTTTATAATTTTAACAATAGGGGCTCTTTTCCTATTTCCTTTATACAGAAAGGCACATTTACTCCAAGAATTTTAGGTGTGTGAGTTTTCCCAATGCATAGCATGAGTACAGCTCCTTAACTGAGGTTTGCCTCATGTAAGGCCAGGGAAGAAAAAGTAGAACATCCCCCACTTTGTCTCACATGCACACACAAATGAGGGTTCTCTACTGGTGTTGCTAGAGACTTTTTTTCTCCTTTCCCAGTTCTGTTCCCGATATTCTGGTCAGAAAGATGGGCTCCTTGCCAAGACTTTGCTAATTACACCTGCCATGAATTTCCCTGGCTTAATCTGCCCTTGTTTTCAAACCTGGGAGATAATGAGGAAACACAAACCAGAAACTCTTTGCCACTGTTTATGTTGTTGTTCTTCCAATTTTAGCTTCCTTCACCAATCTGCCCTTTAATATTTGCTTTTCGCGGTCCTTGAGTATAACATCTTATCTAGGTAGGAAAGTACTTTTGTTCTTCATTAAATATCATCACTATTAGTTACCTGGTCAGACAGGCAATTCAAAGACTATGTATTCCAGGAACTTATTTCATGATCTCTCCCCACATCTTTCAAAACACAGTTTTTACAAGGAGGGTTCCTGAAGAGGGCCCTCCTCCCCAGAAAACACTTGCTCTCAGCTGGTTTTCATGAGATCTGCCCAATGACTCCATCCCTGGAAATCACTAGAGAACCAAAACACCTCATCCAGCTTGTGCTTTTTGTCTTTGATTTCCTATTGGTATATGTAGGGAAGGGCAAGGAGGTAGGATTTCACTCTGAGCAGGTTGAGGAAAGGTGGGTGTAGTGGGTCTTGTATCCTGAACTGAGGTTTGGAAGGGTGAAGTTATTTATTATAAATAAATAATAATACCACTTATAATATTATAAAAATAATACCATTATAACAATATAATAATACCATTTATAATATTTATAATATAAATAGTAATAATACTTCCAATAACATTTGAAGTTATTTATTATAAACTATTTGAACCTTCCTATTAAGCCACAGTTTCTCTTGTGCTTTACTATTATGAGAGTTTGTTTCAGTCATTATAAAGTAGCTCTCTTGTTTTTCTTTTAACTATGGGTGTTTCAGTCTATAGACTAAAAATAATTTTGATATATGTTGGGGAAGGTGCAATGACATCTCACTGGGCTGTATAGGATTGAAAAAAAGTAAATTTGAAAATATGTCTTAAAGCCTAATAATATGATGGCTCAAAATTGTTAATTCAATCTAGCATGGGAAAACCATGATTTAATAAAATAAAATGTTAAACATGATAATTTACCACATCAATATAAGTGTTGCAAATAAATCCAGATATTCAAAATGGGACTATAAAAAAGTGTTCTGTTGTGAAGTTAATATTATTTGATCTTATTTATAAATTTTTGTCTAATCGTTGCTGGTATTTTCTAAAACTCCATATCAGGTAATTAACTTGACTTACTTTGAAGCATTGTGTTTACTGCTTGGTTACTCTTCATTGAACATTTTTTAAATGCATTCCATTTTCCTTATTGGGATTTGGCAAATTATCCTGTTAAACGTTCTTTCAAAATGACCTTTAAAGGCCTCTAGTATATCAATTTCTTCACTGTATTGATTTCATTATGCATTAGCTGAACCTACTATTGCAAACCCATCAAAAACACTGTTTTTGTTTGGCTTTGTTTGGTTTGGTGGGGTTTTTATTTTTTGCTTTGCAGCTTTAGTTTTGGTATAATCAACATAAGTATTTCTGCCCTCAGAGTTTACTCCAATTATTAAAATTTTCATGATAATAAGTAATTATTTCTTGGATCTACTATTTGCTTTCTGTTGAGTATTTGTTTTATAGGTTAATGGTTTAGGTGAACTCTTATAAACAGAAGAAAATCTAAGACCATATTGGCCAAAACTGCATTTACTTTATTGCTGTAAAATCCTAATGTTAAATATGGACCACCGTTTGAAATATAATAGTTAGAATTGATTTATCTTCTAATCATAAGCACAATTTTTTTCTGTTTTATAAATATGGATTTTTTAAAAATTTCTTTTCAGCATAACGGAATTTATTGTTTTTGCACCACACCCAGTGCTCTATGCAATATGTGCCCTCCTTAATACCCACGACCTGGCTCCCCTAACCTCCCTCCCCCCACCACTTCAAAACCCTCAGGTTTGTTTGTTTTTTTTTTAAAGATTTAATTTATTTATTTGACAGAGATCACAAGTAGGTAGAGAGGCAGGCAGAGAGAGAGGAAGAGAAGCAGGCTCCCTGAGAGCAGACAGCCTGATATGGGGCTCGATCCCAGGACCGTGGGATCATGACCTGAGCCGAAGGCAGAAGCTTTAACCCACTGAGCCACCCAGGCGCCCCCCTCAGGTTGTTTTTCAGAGTCCATAGTCTCTCATGTTTC